>NW_027514635.1:0-153083 GCF_048772815.1 Callospermophilus lateralis
CACCAAGTATCATCAACATTGGGTGAAAAAATATTTGCTGGTATTTCGGAAACTCGTTATTTCTTAGAAGCTTGGCAACCCCTCTCAATGAAAGTGCTTTTCAACAGTCTGTGCCTAGGTCTACTTGAAGAGGAAACAAAACATAGAGACAAAACTGAGAACTCCTTTATTTTTTTCAAGTTTCAAAGAGCTACTACAAACCATGTTGATTTAGAGTTCCAAAGACATCTATCTATGTGGGAGAGAACAGAGGGAAACCTAAATATAAAAACTGCTAAGGTAGACGAACGCTTCAACCTACTAGAACAAAATTTGGTGAGCCAAGTGGGATTTGTCTACAGATCATTTCCACAAAGTATCATCAACATTGGGTGAAAAAATATTTGCTGGTATTTCGGAAACTCGTTATTTCTTAGAAGTTTGGCAACCCCTTTCAATGAAAGTGCTTTTTCACCGTCTGTGCCAAGGTCTACTTGAAGAGGAAACAAACCATAGAGACAAAACTGAGAACTCCTTTATTTTGTCAAGTTTCAAAGAGCTACTACAAACCATGTTGGATTTAGAGTTCCAAATTCATCTATCTATATAGCAGAGAACAGAGTGAAAACTAAATATAAAAACTGCTACTGTAGACGAACGCTTCAACCTAGAAGAACAAAATTTGGTGAGCCAAGTGGGATTTGTGTACTGATCATTACCACCAAGTATCATCAAGATTGGGTGAAAAAATATTTGCTGGTATTTCGGAAACTCGTTATTTCTTAGAAGCTTGGCAACCCCTCTCAATGAAAGTGCTTTTCCACAGTCTGTGCCTAGGTCTACTGGAAGAGGAAACAAAACATAGAGACAAAACTGAGAACTCCTTTATTTTGTCAAGTTTCAAAGAGCTACTACAAACCATGTTGGATTTAGAGTTCCAAATTCATCTATCTATATAGGAGAGAACAGAGGGAAACCTAAATATAAACACTGCTAAGGTAGACGAACGCTTCAACCTAGAAGAACAAAATTTGGTGAGCCAAGTGGGATTTGTGTACTGATCATTTCCACAAAGTATCATCAACATTGGGTGAAAAAATATTTGCTGGTATTTCGGAAACTCCTTATTTCTTAGAAGTTTGGCAACCCCTCTCAATGAAAATGCTTTTCCACCGTCTGTGCCAAGGGCTACTTGAAGAGGAAACAAACCATAGAGACAAAACTGAGAACTCCTTTATTTTGTCAAGTTTCAAAGAGCTACTAAAAACCATGTTGGATTTAGAGTTCCAAATTCATCTATCTATATAGGAGAGAACAGAGGGAAACCTAAATATAAAAACTGCTACTGTAGACGAACGCTTCAACCTAGAAGAACAAAATTTGGTGAGCCAAGTGGGATTTGTGTACTGATCATTTCCACAATGTATCATCAACATTGGGTGAAAAAATATTTGCTGGTATTTCGGAAACTCGTTATTTCTTAGAAGTTTGGCAACCCCTTTCAATGAAATTGCTTTTCCACCGTCTGTGCCAAGGGCTACTTGAAGAGGAAACAAACCATAGAGAAAAAACTGAGAACTCCTTTATTTTGTCAAGTTTCAAAGAGCTACTACAAACCATGTTGGATTTAGAGTTCCAAATTCATCTATCTATATAGCAGAGAACAGAGTGAAAACTAAATTTAAAAACTGCTACTGTACACGAACGCTTCAACCTAGAAGAACAAAATTTGGTGAGCCAAGTGGGATTTGTGTACTGATCATTTCCACAAAGTATCATCAACATTGGGTGAAAAAATATTTGCTGGTATTTCGGAAACTCGTTATTTCTAAGAAGTTTGGCAACCCCTCTCAATGAAATTGCTTTTCCACCATCTGTGCCAAGGGCTACTTGAAGAGAAAACAAACCATAGAGACAAAACTGAGAACTCCTTTATTTTGTCAAGTTTCAAAGAGCTACTACAAACCATGTTGGATTTAGAGTTCCAAATTCATGTATCTATATAGGAGAGAACAGAGGGAAACCTAAATATTAAAACTGCTAAGTTAGACGAACGCTTCAACCTAGAAGAACAAAATTTGGTGAACCAAGTGGGATTTGTGTACTGATCATTACCACCAAGTATCATCAACATTGGGTGAAAAAATATTTGCTGGTATTTCGGAAACTTGTTGTTTCTTAGAAGCTTGGCAACCCCTCTCAATGAAAGTGCTTTTCCACAGTCTGTGCCTAGGTCTACTTGAAGAGGAAACAAAACATAGAGACAAAACTGAGAACTCCTTTATTTTGTCAAGTTTCAAAGAGCTACTACAAACCATGTTGGATTTAGAGTTCCAAAGTCATCTATCTATATAGGAGAGAACAGAGGGAAACCTAAATATAAAAACTGCTAAGGTAGACGAACGCTTCAACCTACTAGAACAAAATTTGGTGAGCCAAGTGGGATTTGTGTACTGATCATTTCCACAAAGTATCATCAACATTGGGTGAAAAAATATTTGCTGGTATTTCGGAAACTCGTTATTTCTTAGAAGTTTGGCAACCCCTCTCAATGAAAATGCTTTTCCACCGTCTGTGCCAAGGGCTACTTGAAGAGGAAACAAACCATAGAGACAAAACTGAGAACTCCTTTATTTTGTCAAGTTTCAAAGAGCTACTACAAACCATGTTGGATTTAGAGTTCCAAATTCATCTATCTATATAGGAGAGAACAGAGGGAAACCTAAATATAAAAACTGCTAAGTTAGACGAACGCTTCAACCTAGAAGAACAAAATTTGGTGAACCAAGTGGGATTTGTGTACTGATCATTACCACCAAGTATCATCAACATTGGGTGAAAAAATATTTGCTGGAATTTCGGAAACTTGTTATTTCTTAGAAGCTTGGCAACCCCTCTGAATGAAAGTGCTTTTCCACAGTCTGGGCCTAGGTCTACTTGAAGAGGAAACAAAACATAGAGACAAAACTGAGAACTCCTTTATTTTTTCAAGTTTCAAAGAGCTACTACAAACCATGTTGGATTTAGAGTTCCAAAGTCATCTATCTATATAGGAGAGAACAGAGGGAAACCTAAATATAAAAACTGCTAAGGTAGACGAACGCTTCAACCTACTAGAACAAAATTTGGTGAGCCAAGTGGGATTTGTGTACTGATCATTTCCACAAAGTATCATCAACATTGGGTGAAAAAATATTTGCTGGTATTTCGGAAACTCGTTATTTCTTAGAAGTTTGGCAACCCCATTCAATGAAATTACTTTTCCACCGTCTGTGCCATGGGCTACTTGAAGAGGAAACAAACCATAGAGACAAAACTGAGAACTCCTTTATTTTGTCAAGTTTCAAAGAGCTACTACAAACCATGTTGGATTTAGAGTTCCAAATTCATCTATCTATATAGCAGAGAACAGAGGGAAACCTAAATATAAAAACTGCTAAGGTAGACGAACGCTTCAACCTACTAGAACAAAATTTGGTGAGCCAAGTGGGATTTGTGTACTGATCATTTCCACAAAGTATCATCAACATTGGGTGAAAAAATATTTGCTGGTATTTCGGAAACTCGTTATTTCTTAGAAGTTTGGCAACCCCTCTCAATGAAAATGCTTTTCCACCGTCTGTGCCAAGGGCTACTTGAAGAGGAAACAAACCATAGAGACAAAACTGAGAACTCCTTTATTTTGTCAAGTTTCAAAGAGCTACTACAAACCATGTTGGATTTAGAGTTCCAAATTCATCTATCTATATAGGAGAGAACAGAGGGAAACCTAAATATTAAAACTGCTAAGTTAGACGAACGCTTCAACCTAGAAGAACAAAATTTTTTGAACCAAGTGGGATTTGTGTACTGATCATTACCACCAAGTATCATCAACATTGGGTGAAAAAATATTTGCTGGAATTTCGGAAACTTGTTATTTCTTAGAAGCTTGGCAACCCCTCTGAAGGAAAGTGCTTTTCCACAGTCTGTGCCTAGGTCTACTGGAAGAGGAAACAAAACATAGAGACAAAACTGAGAACTCCTTTATTTTGTCAAGTTTCAAAGAGCTACTACAAACCATGTTGGATTTAGAGTTCCAAAGTCATCTATCTATATAGGAGAGAACAGAGGGAAACCTAAATATAAAAACTGCTAAGGTAGACGAACGCTTCAACCTACTAGAACAAAATTTGGTGAGCCAAGTGGGATTTGTGTACTGATCATTTCCACGAAGTATCATCAACATTGGGTGAAAAAATATTTGCTGGTATTTCGGAAACTCGTTATTTCTTAGAAGTTTGGCAACACCATTCAATGAAATTACTTTTCCACCGGCTGTGCCAAGGGCTACTTGAAGAGGAAACAAACCATAGAGACAAAACTGAGAACTCCTTTATTTTGTCAAGTTTCAAAGAGCTACTACAAACCATGTTGGATTTAGAGTTCCAAATTCATCTATCTATATAGCAGAGAACAGAGGGAAACCTAAATATAAAAACTGCTACTGTAGACGAACGCTTCAACCTAGAAGAACAAAATTTGGTGAGCCAAGTGGGATTTGTGTACTGATCATTTCCACAATGTATCATCAACATTGGGTGAAAAAATATTTGCTGGTATTTCGGAAACTCGTTATTTCTTAGAAGTTTGGCAACCCCTTTCAATGAAATTGCTTTTCCACCGTCTGTGCCAAGGGCTACTTGAAGAGGAAACAAACCATAGAGAAAAAACTGAGAACTCCTTTATTTTGTCAAGTTTCAAAGAGCTACTACAAACGATGTTGGATTTAGAGTTCCAAATTCATCTATCTATATAGCAGAGAACAGAGTGAAAACTAAATTTAAAAACTGCTACTGTACACGAACGCTTCAACGTAGAAGAACAAAATTTGGTGAGCCAAGTGGGATTTGTGTACTGATCATTTCCACAAAGTGTCATCAACATTGGGTGAAAAAATATTTGCTGGTATTTCGGAAACTCGTTATTTCTAAGAAGTTTGGCAACCCCTCTCAATGAAATTGCTTTTCCACCATCTGTGCCAAGGGCTACTTGAAGAGAAAACAAACCATAAAGACAAAACTGAGAACTCCTTTATTTTGTCAAGTTTCAAAGAGCTACTACAAACCATGTTGGATTTAGAGATCCAAATTCATGTATCTATATAGGAGAGAACAGAGGGAAACCTAAATATTAAAACTGCTAAGTTAGACGAACGCTTCAACCTAGAAGAACAAAATTTGGTGAACCAAGTGGGATTTGTGTACTGATCATTACCACCAAGTATCATCAACATTGGGTGAAAAAATATTTGCTGGTATTTCGGAAACTTGTTGTTTCTTAGAAGCTTGGCAACCCCTCTCAATGAAAGTGCTTTTCCACAGTCTGTGCCTAGGTCTACTTGAAGAGGAAACAAAACATAGAGACAAAACTGAGAACTCCTTTATTTTGTCAAGTTTCAAAGAGCTACTACAAACCATGTTGGATTTAGAGTTCCAAAGTCATCTATCTATATAGGAGAGAACAGAGGGAAACCTAAATATAAAAACTGCTAAGGTGGACGAACGCTTCAACCTACTAGAACAAAATTTGGTGAGCCAAGTGGGATTTGTGTACTGATCATTTCCACAAAGTATCATCAACATTGGGTGAAAAAATATTTGCTGGTATTTCGGAAACTCGTTATTTCTTAGAAGTTTGGCAACCCCTTTCAATGAAATTGCTTTTCCACCGTCTGTGCCAAGGGCTACTTGAAGAGGAAACAAACCATAGAGAAAAAACTGAGAACTCCTTTATTTTGTCAAGTTTCAAAGAGCTACTACAAACGATGTTGGATTTAGAGTTCCAAATTCATCTATCTATATAGCAGAGAACAGAGTGAAAACTAAATTTAAAAACTGCTACTGTACACGAACGCTTCAACCTAGAAGAACAAAATTTGGTGAGCCAAGTGGGATTTGTGTACTGATCATTTCCACAAAGTATCATCAACATTGGGTGAAAAAATATTTGCTGGTATTTCGGAAACTCGTTATTTCTAAGAAGTTTGGCAACCCCTCTCAATGAAATTGCTTTTCCACCATCTGTGCCAAGGGCTACTTGAAGAGAAAACAAACCATAGAGACAAAACTGAGAACTCCTTTATTTTGTCAAGTTTCAAAGAGCTACTACAAACCATGTTGGATTTAGAGTTCCAAATTCATGTATCTATATAGGAGAGAACAGAGGGAAACCTAAATATTAAAACTGCTAAGTTAGACGAACGCTTCAACCTAGAAGAACAAAATTTGGTGAACCAAGTGGGATTTGTGTACTGATCATTACCACCAAGTATCATCAACATTGGGTGAAAAAATATTTGCTGGTATTTCGGAAACTTGTTGTTTCTTAGAAGCTTGGCAACCCCTCTCAATGAAAGTGCTTTTCCACAGTCTGTGCCTAGGTCTACTTGAAGAGGAAACAAAACATAGAGACAAAACTGAGAACTCCTTTATTTTGTCAAGTTTCAAAGAGCTACTACAAACCATGTTGGATTTAGAGTTCCAAAGTCATCTATCTATATAGGAGAGAACAGAGGGAAACCTAAATATAAAAACTGCTAAGGTAGACGAACGCTTCAACCTACTAGAACAAAATTTGGTGAGCCAAGTGGGATTTGTGTACTGATCATTTCCACAAAGTATCATCAACATTGGGTGAAAAAATATTTGCTGGTATTTCGGAAACTTGTTATTTCTAAGAAGTTCGGCAACCCCTCTCAATGAAATTGTTTTTCCACCATATGTGCCAAGGGCTACTTGAAGAGAAAACAAACCATAGAGACAAAACTGAGAACTCCTTTATTTTGTCAAGTTTCAAAGAGCTACTACAAACCATGGTGGATTTAGAGTTCCAAATTCATCTATCTATATAGGAGAGAACAGAGGGAAACCTAAATATTAAAACTGCTATGTTAGACGAAAGCTTCAACCTAGAAGAACAAAATTTGGTGAACCAAGTGGGATTTGTGTACTGATCATTACCACCAAGTATCATCAACATTGGGTGAAAAAATATTGGCTGGTATTTCGGAAACTTGTTATTTCTTAGAAGCTTGGCAACCCCTCTCAATGAAAGTGCTTTTCCACAGTCTGTGCCTAGGTCTACTTGAAGCGGAAACAAATCATAGAGACAAAACTGAGAACTCCTTTATTTTGTCAAGTTTCAAAGAGCTACTACAAACCATGTTGGATTTAGAGTTCCAAAGTCATCTATCTATATAGGAGAGAACAGAGGGAAACCTAAATATAAAAACTGCTAAGGTAGACGAACGCTTCAACCTACTAGAACAAAATTTGGTGAGCCAAGTGGGATTTGTGTACTGATCATTTCCACAAAGTATCATCAACATTGGGTGAAAAAATATTTGCTGGTATTTCGGAAACTCGTTATTTCTTAGAAGTTTGGCAACACCATTCAATGAAATTACTTTTCCACCGGCTGTGCCAAGGGCTACTTGAAGAGGAAACAAACCATAGAGACAAAACTGAGAACTCCTTTATTTTGTCAAGTTTCAAAGAGCTACTACAAACCATGTTGGATTTAGAGTTCCAAATTCATCTATCTATATAGCAGAGAACAGAGGGAAACCTAAATATAAAAACTGCTACTGTAGACGAACGCTTCAACCTAGAAGAACAAAATTTGGTGAGCCAAGTGGGATTTGTGTACTGATCATTTCCACAATGTATCATCAACATTGGGTGAAAAAATATTTGCTGGTATTTCGGAAACTCGTTATTTCTTAGAAGTTTGGCAACCCCTTTCAATGAAATTGCTTTTCCACCGTCTGTGCCAAGGGCTACTTGAAGAGGAAACAAACCATAGAGAAAAAACTGAGAACTCCTTTATTTTGTCAAGTTTCAAAGAGCTACTACAAACGATGTTGGATTTAGAGTTCCAAATTCATCTATCTATATAGCAGAGAACAGAGTGAAAACTAAATTTAAAAACTGCTACTGTACACGAACGCTTCAACGTAGAAGAACAAAATTTGGTGAGCCAAGTGGGATTTGTGTACTGATCATTTCCACAAAGTGTCATCAACATTGGGTGAAAAAATATTTGCTGGTATTTCGGAAACTCGTTATTTCTAAGAAGTTTGGCAACCCCTCTCAATGAAATTGCTTTTCCACCATCTGTGCCAAGGGCTACTTGAAGAGAAAACAAACCATAGAGACAAAACTGAGAACTCCTTTATTTTGTCAAGTTTCAAAGAGCTACTACAAACCATGTTGGATTTAGAGTTCCAAATTCATGTATCTATATAGGAGAGAACAGAGGGAAACCTAAATATTAAAACTGCTAAGTTAGACGAACGCTTCAACCTAGAAGAACAAAATTTGGTGAACCAAGTGGGATTTGTGTACTGATCATTACCACCAAGTATCATCAACATTGGGTGAAAAAATATTTGCTGGTATTTCGGAAACTTGTTGTTTCTTAGAAGCTTGGCAACCCCTCTCAATGAAAGTGCTTTTCCACAGTCTGTGCCTAGGTCTACT
This sequence comes from Callospermophilus lateralis, assembly GCF_048772815.1. Lineage (NCBI taxonomy): Eukaryota > Metazoa > Chordata > Mammalia > Rodentia > Sciuridae > Callospermophilus > Callospermophilus lateralis. The sequence goes on from NW_027514635.1 coordinate 8,502, forward strand.
TGAAGAGGAAACAAAACATAGAGACAAAACTGAGAACTCCTTTATTTTGTCAAGTTTCAAAGAGCTACTACAAACCATGTTGGATTTAGAGTTCCAAAGTCATCTATCTATATAGGAGAGAACAGAGGGAAACCTAAATATAAAAACTGCTAAGGTAGACGAACGCTTCAACCTACTAGAACAAAATTTGGTGAGCCAAGTGGGATTTGTGTACTGATCATTTCCACAAAGTATCATCAACATTGGGTGAAAAAATATTTGCTGGTATTTCGGAAACTCGTTATTTCTTAGAAGTTTGGCAACCCCTCTCAATGAAAATGCTTTTCCACCGTCTGTGCCAAGGGCTACTTGAAGAGGAAACAAACCATAGAGACAAAACTGAGAACTCCTTTATTTTGTCAAGTTTCAAAGAGCTACTACAAACCATGTTGGATTTAGAGTTCCAAATTCATCTATCTATATAGGAGAGAACAGAGGGAAACCTAAATATTAAAACTGCTAAGTTAGACGAACGCTTCAACCTAGAAGAACAAAATTTGGTGAACCAAGTGGGATTTGTGTACTGATCATTACCACCAAGTATCATCAACATTGGGTGAAAAAATATTTGCTGGAATTTCGGAAACTTGTTATTTCTTAGAAGCTTGGCAACCCCTCTGAATGAAAGTGCTTTTCCACAGTCTGGGCCTAGGTCTACTTGAAGAGGAAACAAAACATAGAGACAAAACTGAGAACTCCTTTATTTTTTCAAGTTTCAAAGAGCTACTACAAACCATGTTGGATTTAGAGTTCCAAAGTCATCTATCTATATAGGAGAGAACAGAGGGAAACCTAAATATAAAAACTGCTAAGGTAGACGAACGCTTCAACCTACTAGAACAAAATTTGGTGAGCCAAGTGGGATTTGTGTACTGATCATTTCCACAAAGTATCATCAACATTGGGTGAAAAAATATTTGCTGGTATTTCGGAAACTCGTTATTTCTTAGAAGTTTGGCAACCACATTCAATGAAATTACTTTTCCACCGTCTGTGCCAAGGGCTACTTGAAGAGGAAACAAACCATAGAGACAAAACTGAGAACTCCTTTATTTTGTCAAGTTTCAAAGAGCTACTACAAACCATGTTGGATTTAGAGTTCCAAATTCATCTATCTATATAGCAGAGAACAGAGGGAAACCTAAATATAAAAACTGCTAAGGTAGACGAACGCTTCAACCTACTAGAACAAAATTTGGTGAGCCAAGTGGGATTTGTGTACTGATCATTTCCACAAAGTATCATCAACATTGGGTGAAAAAATATTTGCTGGTATTTCGGAAACTCGTTATTTCTTAGAAGTTTGGCAACCCCTCTCAATGAAAATGCTTTTCCACCGTCTGTGCCAAGGGCTACTTGAAGAGGAAACAAACCATAGAGACAAAACTGAGAACTCCTTTATTTTGTCAAGTTTCAAAGAGCTACTACAAACCATGTTGGATTTAGAGTTCCAAATTCATCTATCTATATAGGAGAGAACAGAGGGAAACCTAAATATTAAAACTGCTAAGTTAGACGAACGCTTCAACCTAGAAGAACAAAATTTTTTGAACCAAGTGGGATTTGTGTACTGATCATTACCACCAAGTATCATCAACATTGGGTGAAAAAATATTTGCTGGAATTTCGGAAACTTGTTATTTCTTAGAAGCTTGGCAACCCCTCTGAAGGAAAGTGCTTTTCCACAGTCTGTGCCTAGGTCTACTTGAAGAGGAAACAAAACATAGAGACAAAACTGAGAACTCCTTTATTTTTTCAAGTTTCAAAGAGCTACTACAAACCATGTTGGATTTAGAGTTCCAAAGTCATCTATCTATATAGGAGAGAACAGAGGGAAACCTAAATATAAAAACTGCTAAGGTAGACGAACGCTTCAACCTACTAGAACAAAATTTGGTGAGCCAAGTGGGATTTGTGTACTGATCATTTCCACAAAGTATCATCAACATTGGGTGAAAAAATATTTGCTGGTATTTCGGAAACTCGTTATTTCTTAGAAGTTTGGCAACCCCATTCAATGAAATTACTTTTCCACCGGCTGTGCCAAGGGCTACTTGAAGAGGAAACAAACCATAGAGACAAAACTGAGAACTCCTTTATTTTGTCAAGTTTCAAAGAGCTACTACAAACCATGTTGGATTTAGAGTTCCAAATTCATCTATCTATATAGCAGAGAACAGAGGGAAACCTAAATATAAAAACTGCTACTGTAGACGAACGCTTCAACCTAGAAGAACAAAATTTGGTGAGCCAAGTGGGATTTGTGTACTGATCATTTCCACAATGTATCATCAACATTGGGTGAAAAAATATTTGCTGGTATTTCGGAAACTCGTTATTTCTTAGAAGTTTGGCAACCCCTTTCAATGAAATTGCTTTTCCACCGTCTGTGCCAAGGGCTACTTGAAGAGGAAACAAACCATAGAGAAAAAACTGAGAACTCCTTTATTTTGTCAAGTTTCAAAGAGCTACTACAAACGATGTTGGATTTAGAGTTCCAAATTCATCTATCTATATAGCAGAGAACAGAGTGAAAACTAAATTTAAAAACTGCTACTGTACACGAACGCTTCAACGTAGAAGAACAAAATTTGGTGAGCCAAGTGGGATTTGTGTACTGATCATTTCCACAAAGTGTCATCAACATTGGGTGAAAAAATATTTGCTGGTATTTCGGAAACTCGTTATTTCTAAGAAGTTTGGCAACCCCTCTCAATGAAAATGCTTTTCCACCATCTGTGCCAAGGGCTACTTGAAGAGAAAACAAACCATAGAGACAAAACTGAGAACTCCTTTATTTTGTCAAGTTTCAAAGAGCTACTACAAACCATGTTGGATTTAGAGTTCCAAATTCATGTATCTATATAGGAGAGAACAGAGGGAAACCTAAATATTAAAACTGCTAAGTTAGACGAACGCTTCAACCTAGAAGAACAAAATTTGGTGAACCAAGTGGGATTTGTGTACTGATCATTACCACCAAGTATCATCAACATTGGGTGAAAAAATATTTGCTGGTATTTCGGAAACTTGTTATTTCTTAGAAGCTTGGCAACCCCTCTCAATGAAAGTGCTTTTCCACAGTCTGTGCCTAGGTCTACTTGAAGAGGAAACAAAACATAGAGACAAAACTGAGAACTCCTTTATTTTGTCAAGTTTCAAAGAGCTACTACAAACCATGTTGGATTTAGAGTTCCAAAGTCATCTATCTATATAGGAGAGAACAGAGGGAAACCTAAATATAAAAACTGCTAAGGTAGACGAACGCTTCAACCTACTAGAACAAAATTTGGTGAGCCAAGTGGGATTTGTGTACTGATCATTTCCACAAAGTATCATCAACATTGGGTGAAAAAATATTTGCTGGTATTTCGGAAACTCGTTATTTCTTAGAAGTTTGGCAACCCCTTTCAATGAAATTGCTTTTCCACCGTCTGTGCCAAGGGCTACTTGAAGAGGAAACAAACCATAGAGACAAAACTGAGAACTCCTTTATTTTGTCAAGTTTCAAAGAGCTACTACAAACCATGTTGGATTTAGAGTTCCAAATTCATCTATCTATATAGCAGAGAACAGAGGGAAACCTAAATATAAAAACTGCTACTGTAGACGAACGCTTCAACCTAGAAGAACAAAATTTGGTGAGCCAAGTGGGATTTGTGTACTGATCATTTCCACAATGTATCATCAACATTGGGTGAAAAAATATTTGCTGGTATTTCGGAAACTCGTTATTTCTTAGAAGTTTGGCAACCCCTTTCAATGAAATTGCTTTTCCACCGTCTGTGCCAAGGGCTACTTGAAGAGGAAACAAACCATAGAGAAAAAACTGAGAACTCCTTTATTTTGTCAAGTTTCAAAGAGCTACTACAAACGATGTTGGATTTAGAGTTCCAAATTCATCTATCTATATAGCAGAGAACAGAGTGAAAACTAAATTTAAAAACTGCTACTGTACACGAACGCTTCAACGTAGAAGAACAAAATTTGGTGAGCCAAGTGGGATTTGTGTACTGATCATTTCCACAAAGTGTCATCAACATTGGGTGAAAAAATATTTGCTGGTATTTCGGAAACTCGTTATTTCTAAGAAGTTTGGCAACCCCTCTCAATGAAAATGCTTTTCCACCATCTGTGCCAAGGGCTACTTGAAGAGAAAACAAACCATAGAGACAAAACTGAGAACTCCTTTATTTTGTCAAGTTTCAAAGAGCTACTACAAACCATGTTGGATTTAGAGTTCCAAATTCATGTATCTATATAGGAGAGAACAGAGGGAAACCTAAATATTAAAACTGCTAAGTTAGACGAACGCTTCAACCTAGAAGAACAAAATTTGGTGAACCAAGTGGGATTTGTGTACTGATCATTACCACCAAGTATCATCAACATTGGGTGAAAAAATATTTGCTGGTATTTCGGAAACTTGTTATTTCTTAGAAGCTTGGCAACCCCTCTCAATGAAAGTGCTTTTCCACAGTCTGTGCCTAGGTCTACTTGAAGAGGAAACAAAACATAGAGACAAAACTGAGAACTCCTTTATTTTGTCAAGTTTCAAAGAGCTACTACAAACCATGTTGGATTTAGAGTTCCAAAGTCATCTATCTATATAGGAGAGAACAGAGGGAAACCTAAATATAAAAACTGCTAAGGTAGACGAACGCTTCAACCTACTAGAACAAAATTTGGTGAGCCAAGTGGGATTTGTGTACTGATCATTTCCACAAAGTATCATCAACATTGGGTGAAAAAATATTTGCTGGTATTTCGGAAACTCGTTATTTCTTAGAAGTTTGGCAACCCCTTTCAATGAAATTGCTTTTCCACCGTCTGTGCCAAGGGCTACTTGAAGAGGAAACAAACCATAGAGAAAAAACTGAGAACTCCTTTATTTTGTCAAGTTTCAAAGAGCTACTACAAACGATGTTGGATTTAGAGTTCCAAATTCATCTATCTATATAGCAGAGAACAGAGTGAAAACTAAATTTAAAAACTGCTACTGTACACGAACGCTTCAACCTAGAAGAACAAAATTTGGTGAGCCAAGTGGGATTTGTGTACTGATCATTTCCACAAAGTATCATCAACATTGGGTGAAAAAATATTTGCTGGTATTTCGGAAACTCGTTATTTCTAAGAAGTTTGGCAACCCCTCTCAATGAAATTGCTTTTCCACCATCTGTGCCAAGGGCTACTTGAAGAGAAAACAAACCATAGAGACAAAACTGAGAACTCCTTTATTTTGTCAAGTTTCAAAGAGCTACTACAAACCATGTGGATTTAGAGTTCCAAATTCATGTATCTATATAGGAGAGAACAGAGGGAAACCTAAATATTAAAACTGCTAAGTTAGACGAACGCTTCAACCTAGAAGAACAAAATTTGGTGAACCAAGTGGGATTTGTGTACTGATCATTACCACCAAGTATCATCAACATTGGGTGAAAAAATATTTGCTGGTATTTCGGAAACTTGTTGTTTCTTAGAAGCTTGGCAACCCCTCTCAATGAAAGTGCTTTTCCACAGTCTGTGCCTAGGTCTACTTGAAGAGGAAACAAAACATAGAGACAAAACTGAGAACTCCTTTATTTTGTCAAGTTTCAAAGAGCTACTACAAACCATGTTGGATTTAGAGTTCCAAAGTCATCTATCTATATAGGAGAGAACAGAGGGAAACCTAAATATAAAAACTGCTAAGGTAGACGAACGCTTCAACCTACTAGAACAAAATTTGGTGAGCCAAGTGGGATTTGTGTACTGATCATTTCCACAAAGTATCATCAACATTGGGTGAAAAAATATTTGCTGGTATTTCGGAAACTTGTTATTTCTAAGAAGTTCGGCAACCCCTCTCAATGAAATTGTTTTTCCACCATATGTGCCAAGGGCTACTTGAAGAGAAAACAAACCATAGAGACAAAACTGAGAACTCCTTTATTTTGTCAAGTTTCAAAGAGCTACTACAAACCATGGTGGATTTAGAGTTCCAAATTCATCTATCTATATAGGAGAGAACAGAGGGAAACCTAAATATTAAAACTGCTATGTTAGACGAACGCTTCAACCTAGAAGAACAAAATTTGGTGAACCAAGTGGGATTTGTGTACTGATCATTACCACCAAGTATCATCAACATTGGGTGAAAAAATATTGGCTGGTATTTCGGAAACTTGTTATTTCTTAGAAGCTTGGCAACCCCTCTCAATGAAAGTGCTTTTCCACAGTCTGTGCCTAGGTCTACTTGAAGCGGAAACAAATCATAGAGACAAAACTGAGAACTCCTTTATTTTGTCAAGTTTCAAAGAGCTACTACAAACCATGTTGGATTTAGAGTTCCAAAGTCATCTATCTATATAGGAGAGAACAGAGGGAAACCTAAATATAAAAACTGCTAAGGTAGACGAACGCTTCAACCTACTAGAACAAAATTTGGTGAGCCAAGTGGGATTTGTGTACTGATCATTTCCACAAAGTATCATCAACATTGGGTGAAAAAATATTTGCTGGTATTTCGGAAACTCGTTATTTCTTAGAAGTTTGGCAACCCCTCTCAATGAAAATGCTTTTCCACCGTCTGTGCCAAGGGCTACTTGAAGAGGAAACAAACCATAGAGACAAAACTGAGAACTCCTTTATTTTGTCAAGTTTCAAAGAGCTACTACAAACCATGTTGGATTTAGAGTTCCAAATTCATCTATCTATATAGGAGAGAACAGAGGGAAACCTAAATATTAAAACTGCTAAGTTAGACGAACGCTTCAACCTAGAAGAACAAAATTTGGTGAACCAAGTGGGATTTGTGTACTGATCATTACCACCAAGTATCATCAACATTGGGTGAAAAAATATTTGCTGGAATTTCGGAAACTTGTTATTTCTTAGAAGCTTGGCAACCCCTCTGAATGAAAGTGCTTTTCCACAGTCTGTGCCTAGGTCTACTTGAAGAGGAAACAAAACATAGAGACAAAACTGAGAACTCCTTTATTTTTTCAAGTTTCAAAGAGCTACTACAAACCATGTTGGATTTAGAGTTCCAAAGTCATCTATCTATATAGGAGAGAACAGAGGGAAACCTAAATATAAAAACTGCTAAGGTAGACGAACGCTTCAACCTACTAGAACAAAATTTGGTGAGCCAAGTGGGATTTGTGTTCTGATCATTTCCACAAAGTATCATCAACATTGGGTGAAAAAATATTTGCTGGTATTTCGGAAACTCGTTATTTCTTAGAAGTTTGGCAACCCCATTCAATGAAATTACTTTTCCACCGTCTGTGCCAAGGGCTACTTGAAGAGGAAACAAACCATAGAGACAAAACTGAGAACTCCTTTATTTTGTCAAGTTTCAAAGAGCTACTACAAACCATGTTGGATTTAGAGTTCCAAATTCATCTATCTATATAGCAGAGAACAGAGGGAAACCTAAATATAAAAACTGCTAAGGTAGACGAACGCTTCAACCTACTAGAACAAAACTTGGTGAGCCAAGTGGGATTTGTGTACTGATCATTTCCACAAAGTATCATCAACATTGGGTGAAAAAATATTTGCTGGTATTTCGGAAACTCGTTATTTCTTAGAAGTTTGGCAACCCCTCTCAATGAAAATGCTTTTCCACCGTCTGTGCCAAGGGCTACTTGAAGAGGAAACAAACCATAGAGACAAAACTGAGAACTCCTTTATTTTGTCAAGTTTCAAAGAGCTACTACAAACCATGTTGGATTTAGAGTTCCAAATTCATCTATCTATATAGCAGAGAACAGAGTGAAAACTAAATATAAAAACTGCTACTGTAGACGAACGCTTCAACCTAGAAGAACAAAATGTGGTGAGCCAAGTGGGATTTGTGTACTGATCATTACCACCAAGTATCATCAAGATTGGGTGAAAAAATATTTGCTGGTATTTCGGAAACTCGTTATTTCTTAGAAGCTTGGCAACCCCTCTCAATGAAAGTGCTTTTCCACAGTCTGTGCCTAGGTCTACTGGAAGAGGAAACAAAACATAGAGACAAAACTGAGAACTCCTTTATTTTGTCAAGTTTCAAAGAGCTACTACAAACCATGTTGGATTTAGAGTTCCAAATTCATCTATCTATATAGGAGAGAACAGAGGGAAACCTAAATATAAACACTGCTAAGGTAGACGAACGCTTCAACCTAGAAGAACAAAATTTGGTGAGCCAAGTGGGATTTGTGTACTGATCATTTCCACAAAGTATCATCAACATTGGGTGAAAAAATATTTGCTGGTATTTCGGAAACTCGTTATTTCTTAGAAGTTTGGCAACCCCTCTCAATGAAAATGCTTTTCCACCGTCTGTGCCAAGGGCTACTTGAAGAGGAAACAAACCATAGAGACAAAACTGAGAACTCCTTTATTTTGTCAAGTTTCAAAGAGCTACTAAAAACCATGTTGGATTTAGAGTTCCAAATTCATCTATCTATATAGGAGAGAACAGAGGGAAACCTAAATATAAAAACTGCTACTGTAGACGAACGCTTCAACCTAGAAGAACAAAATTTGGTGAGCCAGGTGGGATTTGTGTACTGATCATTTCCACAATGTATCATCAACATTGGGTGAAAAAATATTTGCTGGTATTTCGGAAACTCGTTATTTCTTAGAAGTGTGGCAACCCCTTTCAATGAAATTGCTTTTCCACCGTCTGTGCCAAGGGCTACTTGAAGAGGAAACAAACCATAGAGAAAAAACTGAGAACTCCTTTATTTTGTCAAGTTTCAAAGAGCTACTACAAACCATGTTGGATTTAGAGTTCAAAAGTCATCTATCTATATAGGAGAGAACAGAGGGAAACCTAAATATAAAAACTGCTAAGGTAGACGAACGCTTCAACCTACTAGAACAAAATTTGGTGAGCCAAGTGGGATTTGTGTACTGATCATTTCCACAAAGTATCATCAACATTGGGTGAAAAAATATTTGCTGGTATTTCGGAAACTTGTTATTTCTAAGAAGTTCGGCAACCCCTCTCAATGAAATTGTTTTTCCACCATATGTGCCAAGGGCTACTTGAAGAGAAAACAAACCATAGAGACAAAACTGAGAACTCCTTTATTTTGTCAAGTTTCAAAGAGCTACTACAAACCATGGTGGATTTAGAGTTCCAAATTCATCTATCTATATAGGAGAGAACAGAGGGAAACCTAAATATTAAAACTGCTATGTTAGACGAACGCTTCAACCTAGAACAACAAAATTTGGTGAACCAAGTGGGATTTGTGTACTGATCATTACCACCAAGTATCATCAACATTGGGTGAAAAAATATTTGCTGGTATTTCGGAAACTTGTTATTTCTTAGAAGCTTGGCAACCCCTCTCAATGAAAGTGCTTTTCCACAGTCTGTGCCTAGGTCTACTTGAAGCGGAAACAAATCATAGAGACAAAACTGAGAACTCCTTTATTTTGTCAAGTTTCAAAGAGCTACTACAAACCATGTTGGATTTAGAGTTCCAAAGTCATCTATCTATATAGGAGAGAACAGAGGGAAACCTAAATATAAAAACTGCTAAGGTAGACGAACGCTTCAACCTACTAGAACAAAATTTGGTGAGCCAAGTGGGATTTGTGTACTGATCATTTCCACAAAGTATCATCAACATTGGGTGAAAAAATATTTGCTGGTATTTCGGAAACTCGTTATTTCTTAGAAGTTTGGCAACCCCTCTCAATGAAAATGGTTTTCCACCGTCTGTGCCAAGGGCTACTTGAAGAGGAAACAAACCATAGAGACAAAACTGAGAACTCCTTTATTTTGTCAAGTTTCAAAGAGCTACTACAAACCATGTTGGATTTAGAGTTCCAAATTCATCTATCTATATAGGAGAGAACAGAGGGAAACCTAAATATTAAAACTGCTAAGTTAGACGAACGCTTCAACCTAGAAGAACAAAATTTGGTGAACCAAGTGGGATTTGTGTACTGATCATTACCACCAAGTATCATCAACATTGGGTGAAAAAATATTTGCTGGAATTTCGGAAACTTGTTATTTCTTAGAAGATTGGCAACCCCTCTGAATGAAAGTGCTTTTCCACAGTCTGTGCCTAGGTCTACTTGAAGAGGAAACAAAACATAGAGACAAAACTGAGAACTCCTTTATTTTTTCAAGTTTCAAAGAGCTACTACAAACCATGTTGGATTTAGAGTTCCAAAGTCATCTATCTATATAGGAGAGAACAGAGGGAAACCTAAATATAAAAACTGCTAAGGTAGACGAACGCTTCAACCTACTAGAACAAAATTTGGTGAGCCAAGTGGGATTTGTGTACTGATCATTTCCACAAAGTATCATCAACATTGGGTGAAAAAATATTTGCTGGTATTTCGGAAACTCGTTATTTCTTAGAAGTTTGGCAACCCCATTCAATGAAATTACTTTTCCACCGTCTGTGCCAAGGGCTACTTGAAGAGGAAACAAACCATAGAGACAAAACTGAGAACTCCTTTATTTTGTCAAGTTTCAAAGAGCTACTACAAACCATGTTGGATTTAGAGTTCCAAATTCATCTATCTATATAGCAGAGAACAGAGGGAAACCTAAATATAAAAACTGCTAAGGTAGACGAACGCTTCAACCTACTAGAACAAAATTTGGTGAGCCAAGTGGGATTTGTGTACTGATCATTTCCACAAAGTATCATCAACATTGGGTGAAAAAATATTTGCTGGTATTTCGGAAACTCGTTATTTCTTAGAAGTTTGGCAACCCCTCTCAATGAAAATGCTTTTCCACCGTCTGTGCCAAGGGCTACTTGAAGAGGAAACAAACCATAGAGACAAAACTGAGAACTCCTTTATTTTGTCAAGTTTCAAAGAGCTACTACAAACCATGTTGGATTTAGAGTTCCAAATTCATCTATCTATATAGGAGAGAACAGAGGGAAACCTAAATATTAAAACTGCTAAGTTAGACGAACGCTTCAACTTAGAAGAACAAAATTTTTTGAACCAAGTGGGATTTGTGTACTGATCATTACCACCAAGTATCATCAACATTGGGTGAAAAAATATTTGCTGGAATTTCGGAAACTTGTTATTTCTTAGAAGCTTGGCAACCCCTCTGAAGGAAAGTGCTTTTCCACAGTCTGTGCCTAGGTCTACTTGAAGAGGAAACAAAACATAGAGACAAAACTGAGAACTCCTTTATTTTTTCAAGTTTCAAAGAGCTACTACAAACCATGTTGGATTTAGAGATCCAAAGTCATCTATCTATATAGGAGAGAACAGTGGGAAACCTAAATATAAAAACTGCTAAGGTAGACGAACGCTTCAACCTACTAGAACAAAATTTGGTGAGCCAAGTGGGATTTGTGTACTGATCATTTCCACAAAGTATCATCAACATTGGGTGAAAAAATATTTGCTGGTATTTCGGAAACTCGTTATTTCTTAGAAGTTTGGCAACCCCATTCAATGAAATTACTTTTCCACCGTCTGTGCCAAGGGCTACTTGAAGAGGAAACAAACCATAGAGACAAAACTGAGAACTCCTTTATTTTGTCAAGTTTCAAAGAGCTACTACAAACCATGTTGGATTTAGAGTTCCAAATTCATCTATCTATATAGCAGAGAACAGAGGGAAACCTAAATATAAAAACTGCTACTGTAGACGAACGCTTCAACCTAGAAGAACAAAATTTGGTGAGCCAAGTGCGATTTGTGTACTGATCATTTCCACAATGTATCATCAACCTTTTGTGAAAAAATATTTGCTGGTATTTCGGAAACTCGTTATTTCTTAGAAGTTTGGCAACCCCTTTCAATGAAATTGCTTTTCCACCGTCTGTGCCAAGGGCTACTTGAAGAGGAAACAAACCATAGAGAAAAAACTGAGAACTCCTTTATTTTGTCAAGTTTCAAAGAGCTACTACAAACGATGTTGGATTTAGAGTTCCAAATTCATCTATCTATATAGCAGAGAACAGAGTGAAAACTAAATTTAAAAACTGCTACTGTACACGAACGCTTCAACCTAGAAGAACAAAATTTGGTGAGCCAAGTGGGATTTGTGTACTGATAATTACCACCAAGTATCATCAACATTGGGTGAAAAAATATTTGCTGGTATTTCGGAAACTTGTTATTTCTTAGAAGCTTGGCAACCCCTCTCAATGAAAGTGCTTTTCCACAGTCTGTGCCTAGGTCTACTTGAAGCGGAAACAAATCATAGAGACAAAACTGAGAACTCCTTTATTTTGTCAAGTTTCAAAGAGCTACTGCAAACCATGTTGGATTTAGAGTTCCAAAGTCATCTATCTATATAGGAGAGAACAGAGGGAAACCTAAATATAAAAACTGCTAAGGTAGACGAACGCTTCAACCTACTAGAACAAAATTTGGTGAGCCAAGTGGGATTTGTGTACTGATCATTTCCACAAAGTATCATCAACATTGGGTGAAAAAATATTTGCTGGTATTTCGGAAACTCGTTATTTCTTAGAAGTTTGGCAACCCCTCTCAATGAAAATGCTTTTCCACCGTCTGTGCCAAGGGCTACTTGAAGAGGAAACAAACCATAGAGACAAAACTGAGAACTCCTTTATTTTGTCAAGTTTCAAAGAGCTACTACAAACCATGTTGGATTTAGAGTTCCAAATTCATCTATCTATATAGGAGAGAACAGAGGGAAACCTAAATATTAAAACTGCTAAGTTAGACGAACGCTTCAACCTAGAAGAACAAAATTTGGTGAACCAAGTGGGATTTGTGTACTGATCATTACCACCAAGTATCATCAACATTGGGTGAAAAAATATTTGCTGGAATTTCGGAAACTTGTTATTTCTTAGAAGCTTGGCAACCCCTCTGAATGAAAGTGCTTTTCCACAGTCTGTGCCTAGGTCTACTTGAAGAGGAAACAAAACATAGAGACAAAACTGAGAACTCCTTTATTTTTTCAAGTTTCAAAGAGCTACTACAAATACCATGTTGGATTTAGAGTTCCAAAGTCATCTATCTATATAGGAGAGAACAGAGGGAAACCTAAATATAAAAACTGCTAAGGTAGACGAACGCTTCAACCTACTAGAACAAAATTTGGTGAGCCAAGTGGGATTTGTGTACTGATCATTTCCACAAAGTATCATCAACATTGGGTGAAAAAATATTTGCTGGTATTTCGGAAACTCGTTATTTCTTAGAAGTTTGGCAACCCCATTCAATGAAATTACTTTTCCACCGTCTGTGCCAAGGGCTACTTGAAGAGGAAACAAACCATAGAGACAAAACTGAGAACTCCTTTATTTTGTCAAGTTTCAAAGAGCTACTACAAACCATGTTGGATTTAGAGATCCAAATTCATCTATCTATATAGCAGAGAACAGACGGAAACCTAAATATAAAAACTGCTAAGGTAGACGAACGCTTCAACCTACTAGAACAAAATTTGGTGAGCCAAGTGGGATTTGTGTACTGATCATTTCCACAAAGTATCATCAACATTGGGTGAAAAAATATTTGCTGGTATTTCGGAAACTCGTTATTTCTTAGAAGTTTGGCAACCCCTCTCAATGAAAATGCTTTTCCACCGTCTGTGCCAAGGGCTACTTGAAGAGGAAACAAACCATAGAGACAAAACTGAGAACTCCTTTATTTTGTCAAGTTTCAAAGAGCTACTACAAACCATGTTGGATTTAGAGTTCCAAATTCATCTATCTATATAGGAGAGAACAGAGGGAAACCTAAATATTAAAACTGCTAAGTTAGACGAACGCTTCAACCTAGAAGAACAAAATTTGGTGAACCAAGTGGGATTTGTGTACTGATCATTACCACCAAGTATCATCAACATTGGGTGAAAAAATATTTGCTGGAATTTCGGAAACTTGTTATTTCTTAGAAGCTTGGCAACCCCTCTGAAGGAAAGTGCTTTTCCACAGTCTGTGCCTAGGTCTACTTGAAGAGGAAACAAAACATAGAGACAAAACTGAGAACTCCTTTATTTTTTCAAGTTTCAAAGAGCTACTACAAACCATGTTGGATTTAGAGTTCCAAAGTCATCTATCTATATAGGAGAGAACAGAGGGAAACCTAAATATAAAAACTGCTAAGGTAGACGAACGCTTCAACCTACTAGAACAAAATTTGGTGAGCCAAGTGGGATTTGTGTACTGATCATTTCCACAAAGTATCATCAACATTGGGTGAAAAAATATTTGCTGGTATTTCGGAAACTCGTTATTTCTTAGAAGTTTGGCAACCCCATTCAATGAAATTACTTTTCCACCGTCTGTGCCAAGGGCTACTTGAAGAGGAAACAAACCATAGAGACAAAACTGAGAACTCCTTTATTTTGTCAAGTTTCAAAGAGCTACTACAAACCATGTTGGATTTAGAGTTCCAAATTCATCTATCTATATAGCAGAGAACAGAGGGAAACCTAAATATAAAAACTGCTACTGTAGACGAACGCTTCAACCTAGAAGAACAAAATTTGGTGAGCCAAGTGGGATTTGTGTACTGATCATTTCCACAATGTATCATCAACATTGGGTGAAAAAATATTTGCTGGTATTTCGGAAACTCGTTATTTCTTAGAAGTTTGGCAACCCCTTTCAATGAAATTGCTTTTCCACCGTCTGTGCCAAGGGCTACTTGAAGAGGAAACAAACCATAGAGAAAAAACTGAGAACTCCTTTATTTTGTCAAGTTTCAAAGAGCTACTACAAACGATGTTGGATTTAGAGTTCCAAATTCATCTATCTATATAGCAGAGAACAGAGTGAAAACTAAATTTAAAAACTGCTACTGTACACGAACGCTTCAACCTAGAAGAACAAAATTTGGTGAGCCAAGTGGGATTTGTGTACTGATCATTTCCACAAAGTATCATCAACATTGGGTGAAAAAATATTTGCTGGTATTTCGGAAACTCGTTATTTCTAAGAAGTTTGGCAACCCCTCTCAATGAAATTGCTTTTCCACCATCTGTGCCAAGGGCTACTTGAAGAGAAAACAAACCATAGAGACAAAACTGAGAACTCCTTTATTTTGTCAAGTTTCAAAGAGCTACTACAAACCATGTTGGATTTAGAGTTCCAAATTCATGTATCTATATAGGAGAGAACAGAGGGAAACCTAAATATTAAAACTGCTAAGTTAGACGAACGCTTCAACCTAGAAGAACAAAATTTGGTGAACCAAGTGGGATTTGTGTACTGATCATTACCACCAAGTATCATCAACATTGGGTGAAAAAATATTTGCTGGTATTTCGGAAACTTGTTGTTTCTTAGAAGCTTGGCAACCCCTCTCAATGAAAGTGCTTTTCCACAGTCTGTGCCTAGGTCTACTTGAAGAGGAAACAAAACATAGAGACAAAACTGAGAACTCCTTTATTTTGTCAAGTTTCAAAGAGCTACTACAAACCATGTTGGATTTAGAGTTCCAAAGTCATCTATCTATATAGGAGAGAACAGAGGGAAACCTAAATATAAAAACTGCTAAGGTAGACGAACGCTTCAACCTACTAGAACAAAATTTGGTGAGCCAAGTGGGATTTGTGTACTGATCATTTCCACAAAGTATCATCAACATTGGGTGAAAAAATATTTGCTGGTATTTCGGAAACTCGTTATTTCTTAGAAGTTTGGCAACCCCTTTCAATGAAATTGCTTTTCCACCGTCTGTGCCAAGGGCTACTTGAAGAGGAAACAAACCATAGAGAAAAAACTGAGAACTCCTTTATTTTGTCAAGTTTCAAAGAGCTACTACAAACGATGTTGGATTTAGAGTTCCAAATTCATCTATGTATATAGCAGAGAACAGAGTGAAAACTAAATTTAAAAACTGCTACTGTACACGAACGCTTCAACCTAGAAGAACAAAATTTGGTGAGCCAAGTGGGATTTGTGTACTGATCATTTCCACAAAGTATCATCAACATTGGGTGAAAAAATATTTGCTGGTATTTCGGAAACTCGTTATTTCTAAGAAGTTTGGCAACCCCTCTCAATGAAATTGCTTTTCCACCATCTGTGCCAAGGGCTACTTGAAGAGAAAACAAACCATAGAGACAAAACTGAGAACTCCTTTATTTTGTCAAGTTTCAAAGAGCTACTACAAACCATGTTGGATTTAGAGTTCCAAATTCATGTATCTATATAGGAGAGAACAGAGGGAAACCTAAATATTAAAACTGCTAAGTTAGACGAACGCTTCAACCTAGAAGAACAAAATTTGGTGAACCAAGTGGGATTTGTGTACTGATCATTACCACCAAGTATCATCAACATTGGGTGAAAAAATATTTGCTGGTATTTCGGAAACTTGTTGTTTCTTAGAAGCTTGGCAACCCCTCTCAATGAAAGTGCTTTTCCACAGTCTGTGCCTAGGTCTACTTGAAGAGGAAACAAAACATAGAGACAAAACTGAGAACTCCTTTATTTTGTCAAGTTTCAAAGAGCTACTACAAACCATGTTGGATTTAGAGTTCCAAAGTCATCTATCTATATAGGAGAGAACAGAGGGAAACCTAAATATAAAAACTGCTAAGGTAGACGAACGCTTCAACCTACTAGAACAAAATTTGGTGAGCCAAGTGGGATTTGTGTACTGATCATTTCCACAAAGTATCATCAACATTGGGTGAAAAAATATTTGCTGGTATTTCGGAAACTTGTTATTTCTAAGAAGTTCGGCAACCCCTCTCAATGAAATTGTTTTTCCACCATATGTGCCAAGGGCTACTTGAAGAGAAAACAAACCATAGAGACAAAACTGAGAACTCCTTTATTTTGTCAAGTTTCAAAGAGCTACTACAAACCATGGTGGATTTAGAGTTCCAAATTCATCTATCTATATAGGAGAGAACAGAGGGAAACCTAAATATTAAAACTGCTATGTTAGACGAACGCTTCAACCTAGAAGAACAAAATTTGGTGAACCAAGTGGGATTTGTGTACTGATCATTACCACCAAGTATCATCAACATTGGGTGAAAAAATATTTGCTGGAATTTCGGAAACTTGTTATTTCTTAGAAGCTTGGCAACCCCTCTGAAGGAAAGTGCTTTTCCACAGTCTGTGCCTAGGTCTACTTGAAGAGGAAACAAAACATAGAGACAAAACTGAGAACTCCTTTATTTTTTCAAGTTTCAAAGAGCTACTACAAACCATGTTGGATTTAGAGTTCCAAAGTCATCTATCTATATAGGAGAGAACAGAGGGAAACCTAAATATAAAAACTGCTAAGGTAGACGAACGCTTCAACCTACTAGAACAAAATTTGGTGAGCCAAGTGGGATTTGTGTACTGATCATTTCCACAAAGTATCATCAACATTGGGTGAAAAAATATTTGCTGGTATTTCGGAAACTCGTTATTTCTTAGAAGTTTGGCAACCCCATTCAATGAAATTACTTTTCCACCGTCTGTGCCAAGGGCTACTTGAAGAGGAAACAAACCATAGAGACAAAACTGAGAACTCCTTTATTTTGTCAAGTTTCAAAGAGCTACTACAAACCATGTTGGATTTAGAGTTCCAAATTCATCTATCTATATAGCAGAGAACAGAGGGAAACCTAAATATAAAAACTGCTACTGTAGACGAACGCTTCAACCTAGAAGAACAAAATTTGGTGAGCCAAGTGGGATTTGTGTACTGATCATTTCCACAATGTATCATCAACATTGGGTGAAAAAATATTTGCTGGTATTTCGGAAACTCGTTATTTCTTAGAAGTTTGGCAACCCCTTTCAATGAAATTGCTTTTCCACCGTCTGTGCCAAGGGCTACTTGAAGAGGAAACAAACCATAGAGACAAAACTGAGAACTCCTTTATTTTGTCAAGTTTCAAAGAGCTACTACAAACGATGTTGGATTTAGAGTTCCAAATTCATCTATCTATATAGCAGAGAACAGAGTGAAAAGTAAATTTAAAAACTGCTACTGTACACGAACGCTTCAACCTAGAAGAACAAAATTTGGTGAGCCAAGTGGGATTTGTGTACTGATCATTTCCACAAAGTATCATCAACATTGGGTGAAAAAATATTTGCTGGTATTTCGGAAACTCGTTATTTCTAAGAAGTTTGGCAACCCCTCTCAATGAAATTGCTTTTCCACCATCTGTGCCAAGGGCTACTTGAAGAGAAAACAAACCATAGAGACAAAACTGAGAACTCCTTTATTTTGTCAAGTTTCAAAGAGCTACTACAAACCATGTTGGATTTAGAGTTCCAAATTCATGTATCTATATAGGAGAGAACAGAGGGAAACCTAAATATTAAAACTGCTAAGTTAGACGAACGCTTCAACCTAGAAGAACAAAATTTGGTGAACCAAGTGGGATTTGTGTACTGATCATTACCACCAAGTATCATCAACATTGGGTGAAAAAATATTTGCTGGTATTTCGGAAACTTGTTGTTTCTTAGAAGCTTGGCAACCCTCTCAATGAAAGTGCTTTTCCACAGTCTGTGCCTAGGTCTACTTGAAGAGGAAACAAAACATAGAGACAAAACTGAGAACTCCTATATTTTGTCAAGTTTCAAAGAGCTACTACAAACCATGTTGGATTTAGAGTTCCAAAGTCATCTATCTATATAGGAGAGAACAGAGGGAAACCTAAATATAAAAACTGCTAAGGTAGACGAACGCTTCAACCTACTAGAACAAAATTTGGTGAGCCAAGTGGGATTTGTGTACTGATCATTTCCACAAAGTATCATCAACATTGGGTGAAAAAATATTTGCTGGTATTTCGGAAACTCGTTATTTCTTAGAAGTTTGGCAACCCCTTTCAATGAAATTGCTTTTCCACCGTCTGTGCCAAGGGCTACTTGAAGAGGAAACAAACCATAGAGAAAAAACTGAGAACTCCTTTATTTTGTCAAGTTTCAAAGAGCTACTACAAACGATGTTGGATTTAGAGTTCCAAATTCATCTATCTATATAGCAGAGAACAGAGTGAAAACTAAATTTAAAAACTGCTACTGTACACGAACGCTTCAACCTAGAAGAACAAAATTTGGTGAGCCAAGTGGGATTTGTGTACTGATCATTTCCACAAAGTATCATCAACATTGGGTGAAAAAATATTTGCTGGTATTTCGGAAACTCGTTATTTCTAAGAAGTTTGGCAACCCCTCTCAATGAAATTGCTTTCCACCATCTGTGCCAAGGGCTACTTGAAGAGAAAACAAACCATAGAGACAAAACTGAGAACTCCTTTATTTTGTCAAGTTTCAAAGAGCTACTACAAACCATGTTGGATTTAGAGTTCCAAATTCATGTATCTATATAGGAGAGAACAGAGGGAAACCTAAATATTAAAACTGCTAAGTTAGACGAACGCTTCAACCTAGAAGAACAAAATTTGGTGAACCAAGTGGGATTTGTGTACTGATCATTACCACCAAGTATCATCAACATTGGGTGAAAAAATATTTGCTGGTATTTCGGAAACTTGTTGTTTCTTAGAAGCTTGGCAACCCCTCTCAATGAAAGTGCTTTTCCACAGTCTGTGCCTAGGTCTACTTGAAGAGGAAACAAAACATAGAGACAAAACTGAGAACTCCTTTATTTTGTCAAGTTTCAAAGAGCTACTACAAACCATGTTGGATTTAGAGTTCCAAAGTCATCTATCTATATAGGAGAGAACAGAGGGAAACCTAAATATAAAAACTGCTAAGGTAGACGAACGCTTCAACCTACTAGAACAAAATTTGGTGAGCCAAGTGGGATTTGTGTACTGATCATTTCCACAAAGTATCATCAACATTGGGTGAAAAATATTTGCTGGTATTTCGGAAACTTGTTATTTCTAAGAAGTTCGGCAACCCCTCTCAATGAAATTGTTTTTCCACCATATGTGCCAAGGGCTACTTGAAGAGAAAACAAACCATAGAGACAAAACTGAGAACTCCTTTATTTTGTCAAGTTTCAAAGAGCTACTACAAACCATGGTGGATTTAGAGTTCCAAATTCATCTATCTATATAGGAGAGAACAGAGGGAAACCTAAATATTAAAACTGCTAAGTTAGACGACGCTTCAACCTAGAAGAACAAAATTTGGTGAACCAAGTGGGATTTGTGTACTGATCATTACCACCAAGTATCATCAACATTGGGTGAAAAAATATTTGCTGGAATTTCGGAAACTTGTTATTTCTTAGAAGCTTGGCAACCCCTCTGAATGAAAGTGCTTTTCACAGTCTGTGCCTAGGTCTACTTGAAGAGGAAACAAAACATAGAGACAAAACTGAGAACTCCTTTATTTTTTCAAGTTTCAAAGAGCTACTACAAACCATGTTGGATTTAGAGTTCCAAAGTCATCTATCTATATAGGAGAGAACAGAGGGAAACCTAAATATAAAAACTGCTAAGGTAGACGAACGCTTCAACCTACTAGAACAAAATTTGGTGAGCCAAGTGGGATTTGTGTACTGATCATTTCCACAAAGTATCATCAACATTGGGTGAAAAAATATTTGCTGGTATTTCGGAAACTCGTTATTTCTTAGAAGTTTGGCAACCCCATTCAATGAAATTACTTTTCCACCGTCTGTGCCAAGGGCTACTTGAAGAGGAAACAAACCATAGAGACAAAACTGAGAACTCCTTTATTTTGTCAAGTTTCAAAGAGCTACTACAAACCATGTTGGATTTAGAGTTCCAAATTCATCTATCTATATAGCAGAGAACAGAGGGAAACCTAAATATAAAAACTGCTACTGTAGACGAACGCTTCAACCTAGAAGAACAAAATTTGGTGAGCCAAGTGGGATTTGTGTACTGATCATTTCCACAACGTATCATCAACATTGGGTGAAAAAATATTTGCTGGTATTTCGGAAACTCGTTATTTCTTAGAAGTTTGGCAACCCCTTTCAATGAAATTGCTTTTCCACCGTCTGTGCCAAGGGCTACTTGAAGAGGAAACAAACCATAGAGACAAAACTGAGAACTCCTTTATTTTGTCAAGTTTCAAAGAGCTACTACAAACGATGTTGGATTTAGAGTTCCAAATTCATCTATCTATATAGCAGAGAACAGAGTGAAAAGTAAATTTAAAAACTGCTACTGTACACGAACGCTTCAACCTAGAAGAACAAAATTTGGTGAGCCAAGTGGGATTTGTGTACTGATCATTTCCACAAAGTATCATCAACATTGGGTGAAAAAATATTTGCTGGTATTTCGGAAACTCGTTATTTCTAAGAAGTTTGGCAACCCCTCTCAATGAAATTGCTTTTCCACCATCTGTGCCAAGGGCTACTTGAAGAGAAAACAAACCATAGAGACAAAACTGAGAACTCCTTTATTTTGTCAAGTTTCAAAGAGCTACTACAAACCATGTTGGATTTAGAGTTCCAAATTCATGTATCTATATAGGAGAGAACAGAGGGAAACCTAAATATTAAAACTGCTAAGTTAGACGAACGCTTCAACCTAGAAGAACAAAATTTGGTGAACCAAGTGGGATTTGTGTACTGATCATTACCACCAAGTATCATCAACATTGGGTGAAAAAATATTTGCTGGTATTTCGGAAACTTGTTGTTTCTTAGAAGCTTGGCAACCCCTCTCAATGAAAGTGCTTTTCCACAGTCTGTGCCTAGGTCTACTTGAAGAGGAAACAAAACATAGAGACAAAACTGAGAACTCCTTTATTTTGTCAAGTTTCAAAGAGCTACTACAAACCATGTTGGATTTAGAGTTCCAAAGTCATCTATCTATATAGGAGAGAACAGAGGGAAACCTAAATATAAAAACTGCTAAGGTAGACGAACGCTTCAACCTACTAGAACAAAATTTGGTGAGCCAAGTGGGATTTGTGTACTGATCATTTCCACAAAGTATCATCAACATTGGGTGAAAAAATATTTGCTGGTATTTCGGAAACTCGTTATTTCTTAGAAGTTTGGCAACCCCTTTCAATGAAATTGCTTTTCCACCGTCTGTGCCAAGGGCTACTTGAAGAGGAAACAAACCATAGAGAAAAAACTGAGAACTCCTTTATTTTGTCAAGTTTCAAAGAGCTACTACAAACGATGTTGGATTTAGAGTTCCAAATTCATCTATCTATATAGCAGAGAACAGAGTGAAAACTAAATTTAAAAACTGCTACTGTACACGAACGCTTCAACCTAGAAGAACAAAATTTGGTGAGCCAAGTGGGATTTGTGTACTGATCATTTCCACAAAGTATCATCAACATTGGGTGAAAAAATATTTGCTGGTATTTCGGAAACTCGTTATTTCTAAGAAGTTTGGCAACCCCTCTCAATGAAATTGCTTTTCCACCATCTGTGCCAAGGGCTACTTGAAGAGAAAACAAACCATAGAGACAAAACTGAGAACTCCTTTATTTTGTCAAGTTTCAAAGAGCTACTGCAAACCATGTTGGATTTAGAGTTCCAAATTCATGTATCTATATAGGAGAGAACAGAGGGAAACCTAAATATTAAAACTGCTAAGTTAGACGAACGCTTCAACCTAGAAGAACAAAATTTGGTGAACCAAGTGGGATTTGTGTACTGATCATTACCACCAAGTATCATCAACATTGGGTGAAAAAATATTTGCTGGTATTTCGGAAACTTGTTGTTTCTTAGAAGCTTGGCAACCCCTCTCAATGAAAGTGCTTTTCCACAGTCTGTGCCTAGGTCTACTTGAAGAGGAAACAAAACATAGAGACAAAACTGAGAACTCCTTTATTTTGTCAAGTTTCAAAGAGCTACTACAAACCATGTTGGATTTAGAGTTCCAAAGTCATCTATCTATATAGGAGAGAACAGAGGGAAACCTAAATATAAAAACTGCTAAGGTAGACGAACGCTTCAACCTACTAGAACAAAATTTGGTGAGCCAAGTGGGATTTGTGTACTGATCATTTCCACAAAGTATCATCAACATTGGGTGAAAAAATATTTGCTGGTATTTCGGAAACTCGTTATTTCTTAGAAGTTTGGCAACCCCTTTCAATGAAATTGCTTTTCCACCGTCTGTGCCAAGGGCTACTTGAAGAGGAAACAAACCATAGAGAAAAAACTGAGAACTCCTTATTTTGTCAAGTTTCAAAGAGCTACTACAAACGATGTTGGATTTAGAGTTCCAAATTCATCTATCTATATAGCAGAGAACAGAGTGAAAACTAAATTTAAAAACTGCTACTGTACACGAACGCTTCAACCTAGAAGAACAAAATTTGGTGAGCCAAGTGGGATTTGTGTACTGATCATTTCCACAAAGTATCATCAACATTGGGTGAAAAAATATTTGCTGGTATTTCGGAAACTCGTTATTTCTAAGAAGTTTGGCAACCCCTCTCAATGAAATTGCTTTTCCACCATCTGTGCCAAGGGCTACTTGAAGAGAAAACAAACCATAGAGACAAAACTGAGAACTCCTTTATTTTGTCAAGTTTCAAAGAGCTACTACAAACCATGTTGGATTTAGAGTTCCAAATTCATGTATCTATATAGGAGAGAACAGAGGGAAACCTAAATATTAAAACTGCTAAGTTAGACGAACGCTTCAACCTAGAAGAACAAAATTTGGTGAACCAAGTGGGATTTGTGTACTGATCATTACCACCAAGTATCATCAACATTGGGTGAAAAAATATTTGCTGGTATTTCGGAAACTTGTTGTTTCTTAGAAGCTTGGCAACCCTTCTCAATGAAAGTGCTTTTCCACAGTCTGTGCCTAGGTCTACTTGAAGAGGAAACAAAACATAGAGACAAAACTGAGAACTCCTTTATTTTGTCAAGTTTCAAAGAGCTACTACAAACCATGTTGGATTTAGAGTTCCAAAGTCATCTATCTATATAGGAGAGAACAGAGGGAAACCTAAATATAAAAACTGCTAAGGTAGACGAACGCTTCAACCTACTAGAACAAAATTTGGTGAGCCAAGTGGGATTTGTGTACTGATCATTTCCACAAAGTATCATCAACATTGGGTGAAAAAATATTTGCTGGTATTTCGGAAACTTGTTATTTCTAAGAAGTTCGGCAACCCCTCTCAATGAAATTGTTTTTCCACCATATGTGCCAAGGGCTACTTGAAGAGAAAACAAACCATAGAGACAAAACTGAGAACTCCTTTATTTTGTCAAGTTTCAAAGAGCTACTACAAACCATGGTGGATTTAGAGTTCCAAATTCATCTATCTATATAGGAGAGAACAGAGGGAAACCTAAATATTAAAACTGCTATGTTAGACGAACGCTTCAACCTAGAAGAACAAAATTTGGTGAACCAAGTGGGATTTGTGTACTGATCATTACCACCAAGTATCATCAACATTGGGTGAAAAAATATTTGCTGGTATTTCGGAAACTTGTTATTTCTTAGAAGCTTGGCAACCCCTCTCAATGAAAGTGCTTTTCCACAGTCTGTGCCTAGGTCTACTTGAAGCGGAAACAAATCATAGAGACAAAACTGAGAACTCCTTTATTTTGTCAAGTTTCAAAGAGCTACTACAAACCATGTTGGATTTAGAGTTCCAAAGTCATCTATCTATATAGGAGAGAACAGAGGGAAACCTAAATATAAAAACTGCTAAGGTAGACGAACGCTTCAACCTACTAGAACAAAATTTGGTGAGCCAAGTGGGATTTGTGTACTGATCATTTCCACAAAGTATCATCAACATTGGGTGAAAAAATATTTGCTGGTATTTCGGAAACTCGTTATTTCTTAGAAGTTTGGCAACCCCTCTCAATGAAAATGCTTTTCCACCGTCTGTGCCAAGGGCTACTTGAAGAGGAAACAAACCATAGAGACAAAACTGAGAACTCCTTTATTTTGTCAAGTTTCAAAGAGCTACTACAAACCATGTTGGATTTAGAGTTCCAAATTCATCTATCTATATAGGAGAGAACAGAGGGAAACCTAAATATTAAAACTGCTAAGTTAGACGAACGCTTCAACCTTGAAGAACAAAATTTGGTGAACCAAGTGGGATTTGTGTACTGATCATTACCAGCAAGTATCATCAACATTGGGTGAAAAAATATTTGCTGGAATTTCGGAAACTTGTTATTTCTTAGAAGCTTGGCAACCCCTCTGAATGAAAGTGCTTTTCCACAGTCTGTGCCTAGGTCTACTTGAAGAGGAAACAAAACATAGAGACAAAACTGAGAACTCCTTTATTTTTTCAAGTTTCAAAGAGCTACTACAAACCATGTTGGATTTAGAGTTCCAAAGTCATCTATCTATATAGGAGAGAACAGAGGGAAACCTAAATATAAAAACTGCTAAGGTAGACGAACGCTTCAACCTACTAGAACAAAATTTGGTGAGCCAAGTGGGATTTGTGTACTGATCATTTCCACAAAGTATCATCAACATTGGGTGAAAAAATATTTGCTGGTATTTCGGAAACTCGTTATTTCTTAGAAGTTTGGCAACCCCATTCAATGAAATTACTTTTCCACCGTCTGTGCCAAGGGCTACTTGAAGAGGAAACAAACCATAGAGACAAAACTGAGAACTCCTTTATTTTGTCAAGTTTCAAAGAGCTACTACAAACCATGTTGGATTTAGAGTTCCAAATTCATCTATCTATATAGCAGAGAACAGAGGGAAACCTAAATATAAAAACTGCTACTGTAGACGAACGCTTCAACCTAGAAGAACAAAATTTGGTGAGCCAAGTGGGATTTGTGTACTGATCATTTCCACAACGTATCATCAACATTGGGTGAAAAAATATTTGCTGGTATTTCGGAAACTCGTTATTTCTTAGAAGTTTGGCAACCCCTTTCAATGAAATTGCTTTTCCACCGTCTGTGCCAAGGGCTACTTTAAGAGGAAACAAACCATAGAGAAAAAACTGAGAACTCCTTTATTTTGTCAAGTTTCAAAGAGCTACTACAAACGATGTTGGATTTAGAGTTCCAAATTCATCTATCTATATAGCAGAGAACAGAGTGAAAACTAAATTTAAAAACTGCTACTGTACACGAACGCTTCAACCTAGAAGAACAAAATTTGGTGAGCCAAGTGGGATTTGTGTACTGATCATTTCCACAAAGTATCATCAACATTGGGTGAAAAAATATTTGCTGGTATTTCGGAAACTCGTTATTTCTAAGAAGTTTGGCAACCCCTCTCAATGAAATTGCTTTTCCACCATCTGTGCCAAGGGCTACTTGAAGAGAAAACAAACTATAGAGACAAAACTGAGAACTCCTTTATTTTGTCAAGTTTCAAAGAGCTACTACAAACCATGTTGGATTTAGAGTTCCAAATTCATGTATCTATATAGGAGAGAACAGAGGGAAACCTAAATATTAAAACTGCTAAGTTAGACGAACGCTTCAACCTAGAAGAACAAAATTTGGTGAACCAAGTGGGATGTGTGTACTGATCATTACCACCAAGTATCATCAAAATTGGGTGAAAAAATATTTGCTGGTATTTCGGAAACTTGTTGTTTCTTAGAAGCTTGGCAACCCCTCTCAATGAAAGTGCTTTTCCACAGTCTGTGCCTAGGTCTACTTGAAGAGGATACAAAACATAGAGACAAAACTGAGAACTCCTTTATTTTTTCAAGTTTCAAAGAGCTACTACAAACCATGTTGGATTTAGAGTTCCAAAGTCATCTATCTATATAGGAGAGAACAGAGGGAAACCTAAATATAAAAACTGCTAAGGTAGACGAACGCTTCAACCTACTAGAACAAAATTTGGTGAGCCAAGTGGGATTTGTGTACTGATCATTTCCACAAAGTATCATCAACATTGGGTGAAAAAATATTTGCTGGTATTTCGGAAACTCGTTATTTCTTAGAAGTTTGGCAACCCCTTTCAATGAAATTGCTTTTCCACCGTCTGTGCCAAGGGCTACTTGAAGAGGAAACAAACCATAGAGAAAAAACTGAGAACTCCTTTATTTTGTCAAGTTTCAAAGAGCTACTACAAACGATGTTGGATTTAGAGTTCCAAATTCATCTATCTATATAGCAGAGAA
Organism: Callospermophilus lateralis; assembly: GCF_048772815.1. Taxonomy (NCBI): domain Eukaryota; kingdom Metazoa; phylum Chordata; class Mammalia; order Rodentia; family Sciuridae; genus Callospermophilus; species Callospermophilus lateralis. The sequence goes on from NW_027514635.1 coordinate 35,492, forward strand.
CAGAGTGAAAACTAAATTTAAAAACTGCTACTGTACACGTACGCTTCAACCTAGAAGAACAAAATTTGGTGAGCCAAGTGGGATTTGTGTACTGATCATTTCCACAAAGTATCATCAACATTGGGTGAAAAAATATTTGCTGGTATTTCGGAAACTTGTTATTTCTAAGAAGTTCGGCAACCCCTCTCAATGAAATTGTTTTTCCACCATATGTGCCAAGGGCTACTTGAAGAGAAAACAAACCATAGAGACAAAACTGAGAACTCCTTTATTTTGTCAAGTTTCAAGGAGCTACTACAAACCATGTTGGATTTAGAGTTCCAAAGTCATCTATCTATATAGGAGAGAACAGAGGGAAACCTAAATATAAAAACTGCTAAGGTAGACGAACGCTTCAACCTACTAGAACAAAATTTGGTGAGCCAAGTGGGATTTGTGTACTGATCATTTCCACAAAGTATCATCAACATTGGGTGAAAAAATATTTGCTGGTATTTCGGAAACTCGTTATTTCTTAGAAGTTTGGCAACCCCTCTCAATGAAAATGCTTTTCCACCGTCTGTGCCAAGGGCTACTTGAAGAGGAAACAAACCATAGAGACAAAACTGAGAACTCCTTTATTTTGTCAAGTTTCAAAGAGCTACTACAAACCATGTTGGATTTAGAGTTCCAAATTCATCTATCTATATAGGAGAGAACAGAGGGAAACCTAAATATTAAAACTGCTAAGTTAGACGAACGCTTCAACCTAGAAGAACAAAATTTGGTGAACCAAGTGGGATTTGTGTACTGATCATTACCACCAAGTATCATCAACATTGGGTGAAAAAATATTTGCTGGAATTTCGGAAACTTGTTATTTCTTAGAAGCTTGGCAACCCCTCTGAATGAAAGTGCTTTTCCACAGTCTGTGCCTAGGTCTACTTGAAGAGGAAACAAAACATAGAGACAAAACTGAGAACTCCTTTATTTTTTCAAGTTTCAAAGAGCTACTACAAACCATGTTGGATTTAGAGTTCCAAAGTCATCTATCTATATAGGAGAGAACAGAGGGAAACCTAAATATAAAAACTGCTAAGGTAGACGAACGCTTCAACCTACTAGAACAAAATTTGGTGAGCCAAGTGGGATTTGTGTACTGATCATTTCCACAAAGTATCATCAACATTGGGTGAAAAAATATTTGCTGGTATTTCGGAAACTCGTTATTTCTTAGAAGTTTGGCAACCCCATTCAATGAAATTACTTTTCCACCGTCTGTGCCAAGGGCTACTTGAAGAGGAAACAAACCATAGAGACAAAACTGAGAACTCCTTTATTTTGTCAAGTTTCAAAGAGCTACTACAAACCATGTTGGATTTAGAGTTCCAAATTCATCTATCTATATAGCAGAGAACAGAGGGAAACCTAAATATAAAAACTGCTACTGTAGACGAACGCTTCAACCTACTAGAACAAAATTTGGTGAGCCAAGTGGGATTTGTGTACTGATCATTTCCACAAAGTATCATCAACATTGGGTGAAAAAATATTTGCTGGTATTTCGGAAACTCGTTATTTCTTAGAAGTTTGGCAACCCCATTCAATGAAATTACTTTTCCACCGTCTGTGCCAAGGGCTACTTGAAGAGGAAACAAACCATAGAGACAAAACTGAGAACTCCTTTATTTTGTCAAGTTTCAAAGAGCTACTACAAACCATGTTGGATTTAGAGTTCCAAATTCATCTATCTATATAGCAGAGAACAGAGTGAAAACTAAATTTAAAAACTGCTACTGTACACGAACGCTTCAACCTAGAAGAACAAAATTTGGTGAGCCAAGTGGGATTTGTGTACTGATCATTTCCACAAAGTATCATCAACATTGGGTGAAAAAATATTTGCTGGTATTTCGGAAACTCGTTATTTCTAAGAAGTTTGGCAACCCCTCTCAATGAAATTGCTTTTCCACCATCTGTGCCAAGGGCTACTTGAAGAGAAAACAAACTATAGAGACAAAACTGAGAACTCCTTTATTTTGTCAAGTTTCAAAGAGCTACTACAAACCATGTTGGATTTAGAGTTCCAAATTCATGTATCTATATAGGAGAGAACAGAGGGAAACCTAAATATTAAAACTGCTAAGTTAGACGAACGCTTCAACCTAGAAGAACAAAATTTGGTGAACCAAGTGGGATGTGTGTACTGATCATTACCACCAAGTATCATCAAAATTGGGTGAAAAAATATTTGCTGGTATTTCGGAAACTTGTTGTTTCTTAGAAGCTTGGCAACCCCTCTCAATGAAAGTGCTTTTCCACAGTCTGTGCCTAGGTCTACTTGAAGAGGATACAAAACATAGAGACAAAACTGAGAACTCCTTTATTTTTTCAAGTTTCAAAGAGCTACTACAAACCATGTTGGATTTAGAGTTCCAAAGTCATCTATCTATATAGGAGAGAACAGAGGGAAACCTAAATATAAAAACTGCTAAGGTAGACGAACGCTTCAACCTACTAGAACAAAATTTGGTGAGCCAAGTGGGATTTGTGTACTGATCATTTCCACAAAGTATCATCAACATTGGGTGAAAAAATATTTGCTGGTATTTCGGAAACTCGTTATTTCTTAGAAGTTTGGCAACCCCTTTCAATGAAATTGCTTTTCCACCGTCTGTGCCAAGGGCTACTTGAAGAGGAAACAAACCATAGAGAAAAAACTGAGAACTCCTTTATTTTGTCAAGTTTCAAAGAGCTACTACAAACGATGTTGGATTTAGAGTTCCAAATTCATCTATCTATATAGCAGAGAACAGAGTGAAAACTAAATTTAAAAACTGCTACTGTACACGTACGCTTCAACCTAGAAGAACAAAATTTGGTGAGCCAAGTGGGATTTGTGTACTGATCATTTCCACAAAGTATCATCAACATTGGGTGAAAAAATATTTGCTGGTATTTCGGAAACTTGTTATTTCTAAGAAGTTCGGCAACCCCTCTCAATGAAATTGTTTTTCCACCATATGTGCCAAGGGCTACTTGAAGAGAAAACAAACCATAGAGACAAAACTGAGAACTCCTTTATTTTGTCAAGTTTCAAGGAGCTACTACAAACCATGTTGGATTTAGAGTTCCAAAGTCATCTATCTATATAGGAGAGAACAGAGGGAAACCTAAATATAAAAACTGCTAAGGTAGACGAACGCTTCAACCTACTAGAACAAAATTTGGTGAGCCAAGTGGGATTTGTGTACTGATCATTTCCACAAAGTATCATCAACATTGGGTGAAAAAATATTTGCTGGTATTTCGGAAACTCGTTATTTCTTAGAAGTTTGGCAACCCCTCTCAATGAAAATGCTTTTCCACCGTCTGTGCCAAGGGCTACTTGAAGAGGAAACAAACCATAGAGACAAAACTGAGAACTCCTTTATTTTGTCAAGTTTCAAAGAGCTACTACAAACCATGTTGGATTTAGAGTTCCAAATTCATCTATCTATATAGGAGAGAACAGAGGGAAACCTAAATATTAAAACTGCTAAGTTAGACGAACGCTTCAACCTAGAAGAACAAAATTTGGTGAACCAAGTGGGATTTGTGTACTGATCATTACCACCAAGTATCATCAACATTGGGTGAAAAAATATTTGCTGGAATTTCGGAAACTTGTTATTTCTTAGAAGCTTGGCAACCCCTCTGAATGAAAGTGCTTTTCCACAGTCTGTGCCTAGGTCTACTTGAAGAGGAAACAAAACATAGAGACAAAACTGAGAACTCCTTTATTTTTTCAAGTTTCAAAGAGCTACTACAAACCATGTTGGATTTAGAGTTCCAAAGTCATCTATCTATATAGGAGAGAACAGAGGGAAACCTAAATATAAAAACTGCTAAGGTAGACGAACGCTTCAACCTACTAGAACAAAATTTGGTGAGCCAAGTGGGATTTGTGTACTGATCATTTCCACAAAGTATCATCAACATTGGGTGAAAAAATATTTGCTGGTATTTCGGAAACTCGTTATTTCTTAGAAGTTTGGCAACCCCATTCAATGAAATTACTTTTCCACCGTCTGTGCCAAGGGCTACTTGAAGAGGAAACAAACCATAGAGACAAAACTGAGAACTCCTTTATTTTGTCAAGTTTCAAAGAGCTACTACAAACCATGTTGGATTTAGAGTTCCAAATTCATCTATCTATATAGCAGAGAACAGAGGGAAACCTAAATATAAAAACTGCTACTGTAGACGAACGCTTCAACCTACTAGAACAAAATTTGGTGAGCCAAGTGGGATTTGTGTACTGATCATTTCCACAAAGTATCATCAACATTGGGTGAAAAAATATTTGCTGGTATTTCGGAAACTCGTTATTTCTTAGAAGTTTGGCAACCCCATTCAATGAAATTACTTTTCCACCGTCTGTGCCAAGGGCTACTTGAAGAGGAAACAAACCATAGAGACAAAACTGAGAACTCCTTTATTTTGTCAAGTTTCAAAGAGCTACTACAAACCATGTTGGATTTAGAGTTCCAAATTCATCTATCTATATAGCAGAGAACAGAGGGAAACCTAAATATAAAAACTGCTACTGTAGACGAACGCTTCAACCTAGAAGAACAAAATTTGGTGAGCCAAGTGGGATTTGTGTACTGATCATTTCCACAACGTATCATCAACATTGGGTGAAAAAATATTTGCTGGTATTTCGGAAACTCGTTATTTCTTAGAAGTTTGGCAACCCCTTTCAATGAAATTGCTTTTCCACCGTCTGTGCCAAGGGCTACTTTAAGAGGAAACAAACCATAGAGAAAAAACTGAGAACTCCTTTATTTTGTCAAGTTTCAAAGAGCTACTACAAACCATGTTGGATTTAGAGTTCCAAATTCATCTATCTATATAGCAGAGAACAGAGTGAAAACTAAATTTAAAAACTGCTACTGTACACGAACGCTTCAACCTAGAAGAACAAAATTTGGTGAGCCAAGTGGGATTTGTGTACTGATCATTTCCACAAAGTATCATCAACTTTGGGTGAAAAAATATTTGCTGGTATTTCGGAAACTCGTTATTTCTAAGAAGTTTGGCAACCCCTCTCAATGAAATTGCTTTTCCACCATCTGTGCCAAGGGCTACTTGAAGAGAAAACAAACCATAGAGACAAAACTGAGAACTCCTTTATTTTGTCAAGTTTCAAAGAGCTACTACAAACCATGTTGGATTTAGAGTTCCAAATTCATGTATCTATATAGGAGAGAACAGAGGGAAACCTAAATATTAAAACTGCTAAGTTAGACGAACGCTTCAACCTAGAAGAACAAAATTTGGTGAACCAAGTGGGATTTGTGTACTGATCATTACCACCAAGTATCATCAACATTGGGTGAAAAAATATTTGCTGGTATTTCGGAAACTTGTTGTTTCTTAGAAGCTTGGCAACCCCTCTCAATGAAAGTGCTTTTCCACAGTCTGTGCCTAGGTCTACTTGAAGAGGATACAAAACATAGAGACAAAACTGAGAACTCCTTTATTTTTTCAAGTTTCAAAGAGCTACTACAAACCATGTTGGATTTAGAGTTCCAAAGTCATCTATCTATATCGGAGAGAACAGAGGGAAACCTAAATATAAAAACTGCTAAGGTAGACGAACGCTTCAACCTACTAGAACAAAATTTGGTGAGCCAAGTGGGATTTGTGTACTGATCATTTCCACAAAGTATCATCAACATTGGGTGAAAAAATATTTGCTGGTATTTCGGAAACTCGTTATTTCTTAGAAGTTTGGCAACCCCTTTCAATGAAATTGCTTTTCCACCGTCTGTGCCAAGGGCTACTTGAAGAGGAAACAAACCATAGAGAAAAAACTGAGAACTCCTTTATTTTGTCAAGTTTCAAAGAGCTACTACAAACGATGTTGGATTTAGAGTTCCAAATTCATCTATCTATATAGCAGAGAACAGAGTGAAAACTAAATTTAAAAACTGCTACTGTACACGAACGCTTCAACCTAGAAGAACAAAATTTGGTGAGCCAAGTGGGATTTGTGTACTGATCATTTCCACAAAGTATCATCAACATTGGGTGAAAAAATATTTGCTGGTATTTCGGAAACTTGTTATTTCTAAGAAGTTCGGCAACCCCTCTCAATGAAATTGTTTTTCCACCATATGTGCCAAGGGCTACTTGAAGAGAAAACAAACCATAGAGACAAAACTGAGAACTCCTTTATTTTGTCAAGTTTCAAAGAGCTACTACAAACCATGGTGGATTTAGAGTTCCAAATTCATCTATCTATATAGGAGAGAACAGAGGGAAACCTAAATATTAAAACTGCTATGTTAGACGAACGCTTCAACCTAGAAGAACAAAATTTGGTGAACCAAGTGGGATTTGTGTACTGATCATTACCACCAAGTATCATCAACATTGGGTGAAAAAATATTTGCTGGTATTTCGGAAACTTGTTATTTCTTAGAAGCTTGGCAACCCCTCTCAATGAAAGTGCTTTTCCACAGTCTGTGCCTAGGTCTACTTGAAGCGGAAACAAATCATAGAGACAAAACTGAGAACTCCTTTATTTTGTCAAGTTTCAAAGAGCTACTACAAACCATGTTGGATTTAGAGTTCCAAAGTCATCTATCTATATAGGAGAGAACAGAGGGAAACCTAAATATAAAAACTGCTAAGGTAGACGAACGCTTCAACCTACTAGAACAAAATTTGGTGAGCCAAGTGGGATTTGTGTACTGATCATTTCCACAAAGTATCATCAACATTGGGTGAAAAAATATTTGCTGGTATTTCGGAAACTCGTTATTTCTTAGAAGTTTGGCAACCCCTCTCAATGAAAATGCTTTTCCACCGTCTGTGCCAAGGGCTACTTGAAGAGGAAACAAACCATAGAGACAAAACTGAGAACTCCTTTATTTTGTCAAGTTTCAAAGAGCTACTACAAACCATGTTGGATTTAGAGTTCCAAATTCATCTATCTATATAGGAGAGAACAGAGGGAAACCTAAATATTAAAACTGCTAAGTTAGACGAACGCTTCAACCTAGAAGAACAAAATTTGGTGAACCAAGTGGGATTTGTGTACTGATCATTACCACCAAGTATCATCAACATTGGGTGAAAAAATATTTGCTGGAATTTCGGAAACTTGTTATTTCTTAGAAGCTTGGCAACCCCTCTGAATGAAAGTGCTTTTCCACAGTCTGTGCCTAGGTCTACTTGAAGAGGAAACAAAACATAGAGACAAAACTGAGAACTCCTTTATTTTTTCAAGTTTCAAAGAGCTACTACAAACCATGTTGGATTTAGAGTTCCAAAGTCATCTATCTATATAGGAGAGAACAGAGGGAAACCTAAATATAAAAACTGCTAAGGTAGACGAACGCTTCAACCTACTAGAACAAAATTTGGTGAGCCAAGTGGGATTTGTGTACTGATCATTTCCACAAAGTATCATCAACATTGGGTGAAAAAATATTTGCTGGTATTTCGGAAACTCGTTATTTCTTAGAAGTTTGGCAACCCCATTCAATGAAATTACTTTTCCACCGTCTGTGCCAAGGGCTACTTGAAGAGGAAACAAACCATAGAGACAAAACTGAGAACTCCTTTATTTTGTCAAGTTTCAAAGAGCTACTACAAACCATGTTGGATTTAGAGTTCCAAATTCATCTATCTATATAGCAGAGAACAGAGGGAAACCTAAATATAAAAACTGCTAAGGTAGACGAACGCTTCAACCTACTAGAACAAAACTTGGTGAGCCAAGTGGGATTTGTGTACTGATCATTTCCACAAAGTATCATCAACATTGGGTGAAAAAATATTTGCTGGTATTTCGGAAACTCGTTATTTCTTAGAAGTTTGGCAACCCCTCTCAATGAAAATGCTTTTCCACCGTCTGTGCCAAGGGCTACTTGAAGAGGAAACATACCATAGAGACAAAACTGAGAACTCCTTTATTTTGTCAAGTTTCAAAGAGCTACTACAAACCATGTTGGATTTAGAGTTCCAAATTCATCTATCTATATAGGAGAGAACAGAGGGAAACCTAAATATTAAAACTGCTAAGTTAGACGAACGCTTCAACCTAGAAGAACAAAATTTGGTGAACCAAGTGGGATTTGTGTACTGATCATTACCACCAAGTATCATCAACATTGGGTGAAAAAATATTTGCTGGAATTTCGGAAACTTGTTATTTCTTAGAAGCTTGGCAACCCCTCTGAATGAAAGTGCTTTTCCACAGTCTGTGCCTAGGTCTACTTGAAGAGGAAACAAAACATAGAGACAAAACTGAGAACTCCTTTATTTTTTCAAGTTTCAAAGAGCTACTACAAACCATGTTGGATTTAGAGTTCCAAAGTCATCTATCTATATAGGAGAGAACAGAGGGAAACCTAAATATAAAAACTGCTAAGGTAGACGAACGCTTCAACTTACTAGAACAAAATTTGGTGAGCCAAGTGGGATTTGTGTACTGATCATTTCCACAAAGTATCATCAACATTGGGTGAAAAAATATTTGCTGGTATTTCGGAAACTCGTTATTTCTTAGAAGTTTGGCAACCCCATTCAATGAAATTACTTTTCCACCGTCTGTGCCAAGGGCTACTTGAAGAGGAAACAAACCATAGAGACAAAACTGAGAACTCCTTTATTTTGTCAAGTTTCAAAGAGCTACTACAAACCATGTTGGATTTAGAGTTCCAAATTCATCTATCTATATAACAGAGAACAGAGGGAAACCTAAATATAAAAACTGCTACAGTAGACGAACGCTTCAACCTAGAAGAACAAAATTTGGTGAGCCAAGTGGGATTTGTGTACTGATCATTTCCACAACGTATCATCAACATTGGGTGAAAAAATATTTGCTGGTATTTCGGAAACTCGTTATTTCTTAGAAGTTTGGCAACCCCTTTCAATGAAATTGCTTTTCCACCGTCTGTGCCAAGGGCTACTTTAAGAGGAAACAAACCATAGAGAAAAAACTGAGAACTCCTTTATTTTGTCAAGTTTCAAAGAGCTACTACAAACGATGTTGGAGTTAGAGTTCCAAATTCATCTATCTATATAGCAGAGAACAGAGTGAAAACTAAATTTAAAAACTGCTACTGTACACGAACGCTTCAACCTAGAAGAACAAAATTTGGTGAGCCAAGTGGGATTTGTGTACTGATCATTTCCACAAAGTATCATCAACATTGGGTGAAAAAATATTTGCTGGTATTTCGGAAACTCGTTATTTCTAAGAAGTTTGGCAACCCCTCTCAATGAAATTGCTTTTCCACCATCTGTGCCAAGGGCTACTTGAAGAGAAAACAAACCATAGAGACAAAACTGAGAACTCCTTTATTTTGTCAAGTTTCAAAGAGCTACTACAAACCATGTTGGATTTAGAGTTCCAAATTCATGTATCTATATAGGAGAGAACAGAGGGAAACCTAAATATTAAAACTGCTAAGTTAGACGAACGCTTCAACCTAGAAGAACAAAATTTGGTGAACCAAGTAGGATTTGTGTACTGATCATTACCACCAAGTATCATCAACATTGGGTGAAAAAATATTTGCTGGTATTTCGGAAACTTGTTGTTTCTTAGAAGCTTGGCAACCCCTCTCAATGAAAGTGCTTTTCCACAGTCTGTGCCTAGGTCTACTTGAAGAGGATACAAAACATAGAGACAAAACTGAGAACTCCTTTATTTTTTCAAGTTTCAAAGAGCTACTACAAACCATGTTGGATTTAGAGTTCCAAAGTCATCTATCTATATCGGAGAGAACAGAGGGAAACCTAAATATAAAAACTGCTAAGGTAGACGAACGCTTCAACCTACTAGAACAAAATTTGGTGAGCCAAGTGGGATTTGTGTACTGATCATTTCCACAAAGTATCATCAACATTGGGTGAAAAAATATTTGCTAGTATTTCGGAAACTCGTTATTTCTTAGAAGTTTGGCAACCCCTTTCAATGAAATTGCTTTTCCACCGTCTGTGCCAAGGGCTACTTGAAGAGGAAACAAACCATAGAGAAAAAACTGAGAACTCCTTTATTTTGTCAAGTTTCAAAGAGCTACTACAAACGATGTTGGATTTAGAGTTCCAAATTCATCTATCTATATAGCAGAGAACAGAGTGAAAACTAAATTTAAAAACTGCTACTGTACACGAACGCTTCAACCTAGAAGAACAAAATTTGGTGAGCCAAGTGGGATTTGTGTACTGATCATTTCCACAAAGTATCATCAACATTGGGTGAAAAAATATTTGCTGGTATTTCGGAAACTTGTTATTTCTAAGAAGTTCGGCAACCCCTCTCAATGAAATTGTTTTTCCACCATATGTGCCAAGGGCTACTTGAAGAGAAAACAAACCATAGAGACAAAACTGAGAACTCCTTTATTTTGTCAAGTTTCAAAGAGCTACTACAAACCATGGTGGATTTAGAGTTCCAAATTCATCTATCTATATAGGAGAGAACAGAGGGAAACCTAAATATTAAAACTGCTATGTTAGACGAACGCTTCAACCTAGAAGAACAAAATTTGGTGAACCAAGTGGGATTTGTGTACTGATCATTACCACCAAGTATCATCAACATTGGGTGAAAAAATATTTGCTGGTATTTCGGAAACTTGTTATTTCTTAGAAGCTTGGCAACCCCTCTCAATGAAAGTGCTTTTCCACAGTCTGTGCCTAGGTCTACTTGAAGCGGAAACAAATCATAGAGACAAAACTGAGAACTCCTTTATTTTGTCAAGTTTCAAAGAGCTACTACAAACCATGTTGGATTTAGAGTTCCAAATTCATGTATCTATATAGGAGAGAACAGAGGGAAACCTAAATATAAAAACTGCTAAGGTAGACGAACGCTTCAACCTACTAGAACAAAATTTGGTGAGCCAAGTGGGATTTGTGTACTGATCATTTCCACAAAGTATCATCAACATTGGGTGAAAAAATATTTGCTAGTATTTCGGAAACTCGTTATTTCTTAGAAGTTTGGCAACCCCTTTCAATGAAATTGCTTTTCCACCGTCTGTGCCAAGGGCTACTTGAAGAGGAAACAAACCATAGAGAAAAAACTGAGAACTCCTTTATTTTGTCAAGTTTCAAAGAGCTACTACAAACGATGTTGGATTTAGAGTTCCAAATTCATCTATCTATATAGCAGAGAACAGAGTGAAAACTAAATTTAAAAACTGCTACTGTACACGAACGCTTCAACCTAGAAGAACAAAATTTGGTGAGCCAAGTGGGATTTGTGTACTGATCATTTCCACAAAGTATCATCAACATTGGGTGAAAAATATTTGCTGGTATTTCGGAAACTTGTTATTTCTAAGAAGTTCGGCAACCCCTCTCAATGAAATTGTTTTTCCACCATATGTGCCAAGGGCTACTTGAAGAGAAAACAAACCATAGAGACAAAACTGAGAACTCCTTTATTTTGTCAAGTTTCAAAGAGCTACTACAAACCATGGTGGATTTAGAGTTCCAAATTCATCTATCTATATAGGAGAGAACAGAGGGAAACCTAAATATTAAAACTGCTATGTTAGACGAACGCTTCAACCTAGAAGAACAAAATTTGGTGAACCAAGTGGGATTTGTGTACTGATCATTACCACCAAGTATCATCAACATTGGGTGAAAAAATATTTGCTGGTATTTCGGAAACTTGTTATTTCTTAGAAGCTTGGCAACCCCTCTCAATGAAAGTGCTTTTCCACAGTCTGTGCCTAGGTCTACTTGAAGCGGAAACAAATCATAGAGACAAAACTGAGAACTCCTTTATTTTGTCAAGTTTCAAAGAGCTACTACAAACCATGTTGGATTTAGAGTTCCAAAGTCATCTATCTATATAGGAGAGAACAGAGGGAAACCTAAATATAAAAACTGCTAAGGTAGACGAACGCTTCAACCTACTAGAACAAAATTTGGTGAGCCAAGTGGGATTTGTGTACTGATCATTTCCACAAAGTATCATCAACATTGGGTGAAAAAATATTTGCTGGTATTTCGGAAACTCGTTATTTCTTAGAAGTTTGGCAACCCCTCTCAATGAAAATGCTTTTCCACCGTCTGTGCCAAGGGCTACTTGAAGAGGAAACAAACCATAGAGACAAAACTGAGAACTCCTTTATTTTGTCAAGTTTCAAAGAGCTACTACAAACCATGTTGGATTTAGAGTTCCAAATTCATCTATCTATATAGGAGAGAACAGAGGGAAACCTAAATATTAAAACTGCTAAGTTAGACGAACGCTTCAACCTAGAAGAACAAAATTTGGTGAACCAAGTGGGATTTGTGTACTGATCATTACCACCAAGTATCATCAACATTGGGTGAAAAAATATTTGCTGGAATTTCGGAAACTTGTTATTTCTTAGAAGCTTGGCAACCCCTCTGAATGAAAGTGCTTTTCCACAGTCTGTGCCTAGGTCTACTTGAAGAGGAAACAAAACATAGAGACAAAACTGAGAACTCCTTTATTTTTTCAAGTTTCAAAGAGCTACTACAAACCATGTTGGATTTAGAGTTCCAAAGTCATCTATCTATATAGGAGAGAACAGAGGGAAACCTAAATATAAAAACTGCTAAGGTAGACGAACGCTTCAACCTACTAGAACAAAATTTGGTGAGCCAAGTGGGATTTGTGTACTGATCATTTCCACAAAGTATCATCAACATTGGGTGAAAAAATATTTGCTGGTATTTCGGAAACTCGTTATTTCTTAGAAGTTTGGCAACCCCATTCAATGAAATTACTTTTCCACCGTCTGTGCCAAGGGCTACTTGAAGAGGAAACAAACCATAGAGACAAAACTGAGAACTCCTTTATTTTGTCAAGTTTCAAAGAGCTACTACAAACCATGTTGGATTTAGAGTTCCAAATTCATCTATCTATATAGCAGAGAACAGAGAGAAACCTAAATATAAAAACTGCTAAGGTAGACGAACGCTTCAACCTACTAGAACAAAACTTGGTGAGCCAAGTGGGATTTGTGTACTGATCATTTCCACAAAGTATCATCAACATTGGGTGAAAAAATATTTGCTGGTATTTCGGAAACTCGTTATTTCTTAGAAGTTTGGCAACCCCTCTCAATGAAAATGCTTTTCCACCGTCTGTGCCAAGGGCTACTTGAAGAGGAAACATACCATAGAGACAAAACTGAGAACTCCTTTATTTTGTCAAGTTTCAAAGAGCTACTACAAACCATGTTGGATTTAGAGTTCCAAATTCATCTATCTATATAGGAGAGAACAGAGGGAAACCTAAATATTAAAACTGCTAAGTTAGACGAACGCTTCAACCTAGAAGAACAAAATTTGGTGAACCAAGTGGGATTTGTGTACTGATCATTACCACCAAGTATCATCAACATTGGGTGAAAAAATATTTGCTGGAATTTCGGAAACTTGTTATTTCTTAGAAGCTTGGCAACCCCTCTGAATGAAAGTGCTTTTCCACAGTCTGTGCCTAGGTCTACTTGAAGAGGAAACAAAACATAGAGACAAAACTGAGAACTCCTTTATTTTTTCAAGTTTCAAAGAGCTACTACAAACCATGTTGGATTTAGAGTTCCAAAGTCATCTATCTATATAGGAGAGAACAGAGGGAAACCTAAATATAAAAACTGCTAAGGTAGACGAACGCTTCAACCTACTAGAACAAAATTTGGTGAGCCAAGTGGGATTTGTGTACTGATCATTTCCACAAAGTATCATCAACATTGGGTGAAAAAATATTTGCTGGTATTTCGGAAACTCGTTATTTCTTAGAAGTTTGGCAACCCCATTCAATGAAATTACTTTTCCACCGTCTGTGCCAAGGGCTACTTGAAGAGGAAACAAACCATAGAGACAAAACTGAGAACTCCTTTATTTTGTCAAGTTTCAAAGAGCTACTACAAACCATGTTGGATTTAGAGTTCCAAATTCATCTATCTATATAGCAGAGAACAGAGGGAAACCTAAATATAAAAACTGCTACTGTAGACGAACGCTTCAACCTAGAAGAACAAAATTTGGTGAGCCAAGTGGGATTTGTGTACTGATCATTTCCACAACGTATCATCAACATTGGGTGAAAAAATATTTGCTGGTATTTCGGAAACTCGTTATTTCTTAGAAGTTTGGCAACCCCTTTCAATGAAATTGCTTTTCCACCGTCTGTGCCAAGGGCTACTTTAAGAGGAAACAAACCATAGAGAAAAAACTGAGAACTCCTTTATTTTGTCAAGTTTCAAAGAGCTACTACAAACGATGTTGGATTTAGAGTTCCAAATTCATCTATCTATATAGCAGAGAACAGAGTGAAAACTAAATTTAAAAACTGCTACTGTACACGAACGCTTCAACCTAGAAGAACAAAATTTGGTGAGCCAAGTGGGATTTGTGTACTGATCATTTCCACAAAGTATCATCAACATTGGGTGAAAAAATATTTGCTGGTATTTCGGAAACTCGTTATTTCTAAGAAGTTTGGCAACCCCTCTCAATGAAATTGCTTTTCCACCATCTGTGCCAAGGGCTACTTGAAGAGAAAACAAACCATAGAGACAAAACTGAGAACTCCTTTATTTTGTCAAGTTTCAAAGAGCTACTACAAACCATGTTGGATTTAGAGTTCCAAATTCATGTATCTATATAGGAGAGAACAGAGGGAAACCTAAATATTAAAACTGCTAAGTTAGACGAACGCTTCAACCTAGAAGAACAAAATTTGGTGAACCAAGTGGGATTTGTGTACTGATCATTACCACCAAGTATCATCAACATTGGGTGAAAAAATATTTGCTGGTATTTCGGAAACTTGTTGTTTCTTAGAAGCTTGGCAACCCCTCTCAATGAAAGTGCTTTTGCACAGTCTGTGCCTAGGTCTACTTGAAGAGGATACAAAACATAGAGACAAAACTGAGAACTCCTTTATTTTTTCAAGTTTCAAAGAGCTACTACAAACCATGTTGGATTTAGAGTTCCAAAGTCATCTATCTATATCGGAGAGAACAGAGGGAAACCTAAATATAAAAACTGCTAAGGTAGACGAACGCTTCAACCTACTAGAACAAAATTTGGTGAGCCAAGTGGGATTTGTGTACTGATCATTTCCACAAAGTATCATCAACATTGGGTGAAAAAATATTTGCTGGTATTTCGGAAACTCGTTATTTCTTAGAAGTTTGGCAACCCCTTTCAATGAAATTGCTTTTCCACCGTCTGTGCCAAGGGCTACTTGAAGAGGAAACAAACCATAGAGAAAAAACTGAGAACTCCTTTATTTTGTCAAGTTTCAAAGAGCTACTACAAACGATGTTGGATTTAGAGTTCCAAATTCATCTATCTATATAGCAGAGAACAGAGTGAAAACTAAATTTAAAAACTGCTACTGTACACGAACGCTTCAACCTAGAAGAACAAAATTTGGTGAGCCAAGTGGGATTTGTGTACTGATCATTTCCACAAAGTATCATCAACATTGGGTGAAAAAATATTTGCTGGTATTTCGGAAACTCGTTATTTCTAAGAAGTTTGGCAACCCCTCTCAATGAAATTGCTTTTCCACCATCTGTGCCAAGGGCTACTTGAAGAGAAAACAAACCATAGAGACAAAACTGAGAACTCCTTTATTTTGTCAAGTTTCAAAGAGCTACTACAAACCATGTTGGATTTAGAGTTCCAAATTCATGTATCTATATAGGAGAGAACAGAGGGAAACCTAAATATTAAAACTGCTAAGTTAGACGAACGCTTCAACCTAGAAGAACAAAATTTGGTGAACCAAGTGGGATTTGTGTACTGATCATTACCACCAAGTATCATCAACATTGGGTGAAAAAATATTTGCTGGTATTTCGGAAACTTGTTGTTTCTTAGAAGCTTGGCAACATCTCTCAATGAAAGTGCTTTTCCACAGTCTGTGCCTAGGTCTACTTGAAGAGGAAACAAAACATAGAGACAAAACTGAGAACTCCTTTATTTTGTCAAGTTTCAAAGAGCTACTACAAACCATGTTGGATTTAGAGTTCCAAAGTCATCTATCTATATAGGAGAGAACAGAGGGAAACCTAAATATAAAAACTGCTAAGGTAGACGAACGCTTCAACCTACTAGAACAAAATTTGGTGAGCCAAGTGGGATTTGTGTACTGATCATTTCCACAAAGTATCATCAACATTGGGTGAAAAAATATTTGCTGGTATTTCGAAACTCGTTATTTCTTAGAAGTTTGGCAACCCCTTTCAATGAAATTGCTTTTCCACCGTCTGTGCCAAGGGCTACTTGAAGAGGAAACAAACCATAGAGACAAAACTGAGAACTCCTTTATTTTGTCAAGTTTCAAAGAGCTACTACAAACCATGTTGGATTTAGAGTTCCAAATTCATCTATCTATATAGCAGAGAACAGAGTGAAAACTAAATATAAAAACTGCTACTGTAGACGAACGCTTCAACCTAGAAGAACAAAATTTGGTGAGCCAAGTGGGATTTCTGTACTGATCATTACCACCAAGTATCATCAAGATTGGGTGAAAAAATATTTGCTGGTATTTCGGAAACTCGTTATTTCTTAGAAGCGTGGCAACCCCTCTCAATGAAAATGCTTTTCCACCGTCTGTGCCAAGGGCTACTTGAAGAGGAAACAAACCATAGAGACAAAACTGAGAACTCCTTTATTTTGTCAAGTTTCAAAGAGCTACTACAAACCATGTTGGATTTAGAGTTCCAAATTCATCTATCTATATAGCAGAGAACAGAGGGAAACCTAAATATAAAAACTGCTACTGTAGACGAACGCTTCAACCTAGAAGAACAAAATTTGGTGAGCCAAGTGGGATTTGTGTACTGATCATTTCCACAATGTATCATCAACATTGGGTGAAAAAATATTTGCTGGTATTTCGGAAACTCGTTATTTCTTAGAAGTTTGGCAACCCCTTTCAATGAAATTGCTTTTCCACCGTCTGTGCCAAGGGCTACTTGAAGAGGAAACAAACCATAGAGAAAAAACTGAGAACTCCTTTATTTTGTCAAGTTTCAAAGAGCTACTACAAACCATGTTGGATTTAGAGTTCCAAATTCATGTATCTATATAGGAGAGAACAGAGGGAAACCTAAATATTAAAACTGCTAAGTTAGACGAACGCTTCAACCTAGAAGAACAAAATTTGGTGAACCAAGTGGGATTTGTGTACTGATCATTACCACCAAGTATCATCAACATTGGGTGAAAAAATATTTGCTGGTATTTCGGAAACTTGTTGTTTCTTAGAAGCTTGGCAACCCCTCTAAATGAAAGTGCTTTTCCACAGTCTGTGCCTAGGTCTACTTGAAGAGGAAACAAAACATAGAGACAAAACTGAGAACTCCTTTATTTTGTCAAGTTTCAAAGAGCTACTACAAACCATGTTGGATTTAGAGTTCCAAAGTCATCTATCTATATAGGAAAGAACAGAGGGAAACCTAAATATAAAAACTGCTAAGGTAGACGAACGCTTCAACCTACTAGAACAAAATTTGGTGAGCCAAGTGGGATTTGTGTACTGATCATTTCCACAAAGTATCATCAACATTGGGTGAAAAAATATTTGCTGGTATTTCGGAAACTTGTTATTTCTAAGAAGTTCGGCAACCCCTCTCAATGAAATTGTTTTTCCACCATATGTGCCAAGGGCTACTTGAAGAGAAAACAAACCATAGAAACAAAACTGAGAACTCCTTTATTTTGTCAAGTTTCAAAGAGCTACTACAAACCATGGTGGATTTAGAGTTCCAAATTCATCTATATATATAGGAGAGAACAGAGGGAAACCTAAATATTAAAACTGCTAAGTTAGACGAACGCTTCAACCTAGAAGAACAAAATTTGGTGAACCAAGTGGGATTTGTGTACTGATCATTACCACCAAGTATCATCAACATTGGGTGAAAAAATATTTGCTCGTATTTCGGAAACTTGTTATTTCTTAGAAGCTTGGCAACCCCTCTCAATGAAAGTGCTTTTCCACAGTCTGTGCCTAGGTCTACTTGAAGCGGAAACAAATCATAGAGACAAAACTGAGAACTCCTTTATTTTGTCAAGTTTCAAAGAGCTACTACAAACCATGTTGGATTTAGAGTTCCAAAGTCATCTATCTATATAGGAGAGAACAGAGGGAAACCTAAATATAAAAACTGCTAAGGTAGACGAACGCTTCAACCTACTAGAACAAAATTTGGTGAACCAAGTGGGATTTGTGTACTGATCATTACCACCAAGTATCATCAACATTGGGTGAAAAAATATTTGCTGGTATTTCGGAAACTTGTTATTTCTTAGAAGCTTGGCAACCCCTCTCAATGAAAGTGCTTTTCCACAGTCTGTGCCTAGGTCTACTTGAAGCGGAAACAAATCATAGAGACAAAACTGAGAACTCCTTTATTTTGTCAAGTTTCAAAGAGCTACTACAAACCATGTTGGATTTAAAGTTCCAAAGTCATCTATCTATATAGGAGAGAACAGAGGGAAACCTAAATATAAAAACTGCTAAGGTAGACGAACGCTTTAACCTACTAGAACAAAATTTGGTGAGCCAAGTGGGATTTGTGTACTGATCATTTCCACAAAGTATCATCAACATTGGGCGAAAAAATATTTGCTGGTATTTCGGAAACTCGTTATTTCTTAGAAGTTTGGCAACCCCTCTCAATGAAAATGCTTTTCCACCGTCTGTGCCAAGGGCTACTTGAAGAGGAAACAAACCATAGAGAAAAAACTGAGAACTCCTTTATTTTGTCAAGTTTCAAAGAGCTACTACAAACGATGTTGGATTTAGAGTTCCAAATTCATCTATCTATATAGCAGAGAACAGAGTGAAAACTAAATTTAAAAACTGCTACTGTACACGAACGCTTCAAACTAGAAGAACAAAATTTGGTGAGCCAAGTGGGATTTGTGTACTGATCATTTCCACAAAGTATCATCAACATTGGGTGAAAAAATATTTGCTGGTATTTCGGAAACTCGTTATTTCTAAGAAGTTTGGCAACCCCTCTCAATGAAATTGCTTTTCCACCATCTGTGCCAAGGGCTACTTGAAGAGAAAACAAACCATAGAGACAAAACTGAGAACTCCTTTATTTTGTCAAGTTTCAAAGAGCTACTACAAACCATGTTGGATTTAGAGTTCCAAATTCATGTATCTATATAGGAGAGAACAGAGGGAAACCTAAATATTAAAACTGCTAAGTTAGACGAACGCTTCAACCTAGAAGAACAAAATTTGGTGAACCAAGTGGGATTTGTGTACTGATCATTACCACCAAGTATCATCAACATTGGGTGAAAAAATATTTGCTGGTATTTCGGAAACTTGTTGTTTCTTAGAAGCTTGGCAACCCCTCTCAATGAAAGTGCTTTTCCACAGTCTGTGCCTAGGTCTACTTGAAGAGGAAACAAAACATAGAGACAAAACTGAGAACTCCTTTATTTTTTCAAGTTTCAAAGAGCTACTACAAACCATGTTGGATTTAGAGTTCCAAAGTCATCTATCTATATAGGAGAGAACAGAGGGAAACCTAAATATAAAAACTGCTAAGGTAGACGAACGCTTCAACCTACTAGAACAAAATTTGGTGAGCCAAGTGGGATTTCTGTACTGATCATTTCCACAAAGTATCATCAACATTGGGTGAAAAAATATTTGCTGGTATTTCGGAAACTCGTTATTTCTTAGAAGTTTGGCAACCCCTTTCAATGAAATTGCTTTTCCACCGTCTGTGCCAAGGGCTACTTGAAGAGGAAACAAACCATAGAGACAAAACTGAGAACTCCTTTATTTTGTCAAGTTTCAAAGAGCTACTACAAACCATGTTGGATTTAGAGTTCCAAATTCATCTATCTATATAGCAGAGAACAGAGTGAAAACTAAATATAAAAACTGCTACTGTAGACGAACGCTTCAACCTAGAAGAACAAAATTTGGTGAGCCAAGTGGGATTTGTGTACTGATCATTTCCACAAAGTATCATCAACATTGGGTGAAAAAATATTTGCTGGTATTTCGGAAACTCGTTATTTCTTAGAAGTTTGGCAACCCCTCTCAATGAAAATGCTTTTCCACCGTCTGTGCCAAGGGCTACTTGAAGAGGAAACAAACCATAGAGACAAAACTGAGAACTCCTTTATTTTGTCAAGTTTCAAAGAGCTACTACAAACCATGTTGGATTTAGAGTTCCAAATTCATCTATCTATATAGGAGAGAACAGAGGGAAACCTAAATATTAAAACTGCTAAGTTAGACGAACGCTTCAACCTAGAAGAACAAAATTTGGTGAACCAAGTGGGATTTGTGTACTGATCATTACCACCAAGTATCATCAACATTGGGTGAAAAAATATTTGCTGGAATTTCGGAAACTTGTTATTTCTTAGAAGCTTGGCAACCCCTCTCAATGAAAGTGCTTTTCCACAGTCTGTGCCTAGGTCTACTTGAAGAGGAAACAAAACATAGAGACAAAACTGAGAACTCCTTTATTTTTTCAAGTTTCAAAGAGCTACTACAAACCATGTTGGATTTAGAGTTCCAAAGTCATCTATCTATATAGGAGAGAACAGAGGGAAACCTAAATATAAAAACTGCTAAGGTAGACGAACGCTTCAACCTACTAGAACAAAATTTGGTGAGCCAAGTGGGATTTGTGTACTGATCATTTCCACAAAGTATCATCAACATTGGGTGAAAAAATATTTGCTGGTATTTCGGAAACTCGTTATTTCTTAGAAGTTTGGCAACCCCTTTCAATGAAATTGCTTTTCCACCGTCTGTGCCAAGGGCTACTTGAAGAGGAAACAAACCATAGAGACAAAACTGAGAACTCCTTTATTTTGCCAAGTTTCAAAGAGCTACTACAAACCATGTTGGATTTAGAGTTCCAAATTCATCTATCTATATAGCAGAGAACAGAGTGAAAACTAAATATAAAAACTGCTACTGTAGACGAACGCTTCAACCTAGAAGAACAAAATTTGGTGAGCCAAGTGGGATTTGTGTACTGATCATTTCCACAAAGTATCATCAACATTGGGTGAAAAAATATTTGCTGGTATTTCGGAAACTCGTTATTTCTAAGAAGTTTGGCAACCCCTCTCAATGAAATTGCTTTTCCACCATCTGTGCCAAGGGCTACTTGAAGAGAAAACAAACCATAGAGACAAAACTGAGAACTCCTTTATTTTGTCAAGTTTCAAAGAGCTACTACAAACCATGTTGGATTTAGAGTTGCAAATTCATCTATCTATGTAGGAGAGAACAGAGGGAAACCTAAATATTAAAACTGCTAAGTTAGACGAACGCTTCAACCTAGAAGAACAAAATTTGGCGAACCAAGTGGGATTTGTGTACTGATCATTACCACCAAGTATCATCAACATTGGGTGAAAAAATATTTGCTGGTATTTCGGAAACTTGTTGTTTCTTAGAAGCTTGGCAACCCCTCTCAATGAAAGTGCTTTTCCACAGTCTGTGCTTAGGTCTACTTGAAGAGGAAACAAAACATAGAGACAAAACTGAGAACTCCTTTATTTTTTCAAGTTTCAAAGAGCTACTACAAACCATGTTGGATTTAGAGTTCCAAAGTCATCTATCTATATAGGAGAGAACAGAGGGAAACCTAAATATAAAAACTGCTAAGGTAGACGAACGCTTCAACCTACTAGAACAAAATTTGGTGAGCCAAGTGGGATTTGTGTACTGATCATTTCCACAAAGTATCATCAACATTGGGTGAAAAAATATTTGCTGGTATTTCGGAAACTCGTTATTTCTTAGAAGTTTGGCAACCCCTTTCAATGAAATTGCTTTTCCACCGTCTGTGCCAAGGGCTACTTGAAGAGGAAACAAACCATAGAGACAAAACTGAGAACTCCTTTATTTTGTCAAGTTTCAAAGAGCTACTACAAACCATGTTGGATTTAGAGTTCCAAATTCATTTATCTATATAGCAGAGAACAGAGTGAAAACTAAATATAAAAACTGCTACTGTAGACGAACGCTTCAACCTAGAAGAACAAAATTTGGTGAGCCAAGTGGGAGTTGTGTACTGATCATTACCACCAATTATCATCAAGATTGGGTGAAAAAATATTTGCTGGTATTTCGGAAACTCGTTATTTCTTAGAAGCTTAGCAACCCCTCTCAATGAAAGTGCTTTTCCACAGTCTTTACCTAGGTCTACTTGAAGAGGAAACAAAACATAGAGACAAAACTGAGAACTACTTTATTTCCTCAAGTTTCAAAGAGCTACTGCAAACCCTGTTGGATTTAGAGTTCCAAATTCATCTATCTATTTAGCAGAGAATAGAGTGAAACCTAAATGTAAAAACTGCTACTGTAAACGAACGCTTCCACCTAGAAGAAAAAAATTTGGTGAGCCAAGTGGGATTTGTGTACCGATCATCACCACCAAGTATCCTCAAGATTGGGTGAAAAAATATTTGCTGGTATTTCGGAAACTCGTTATTTCTTAGAAGCTTGGCAACCCCTCTCAATGAAAGTGCTTTTCCACAGTCTGTACCTAGGGCTACTTGAAGAGGAAACAAACCATAGAGACAAAACTGAGAACTCCTTTACTGTGTCAAGTTTCAAAGAGCCACTACAAACCATGTTGGATTTAGAGTTCCAAATTCATCTATCTATATAGGAGAGAACAGAGTGAAATCTTAAAATAAAAACTGCTACTGTAGACGAATGCTTCAACCTAGAACAATATTTGGTGAGCCAAGTGGGATTTGTGTACTTGTCCTTACCACCAAGTTTCATCAAGGTTGGGTGAAAAATATTTGCTGGTATTTCGGAAACTCGTTATTTCTTAGAAGCTTGGCATCCCCTCTCAATGAAAGTGCTTTTCCACCGTCTGTGCCTAGGGCTACATGAAGAGGAAACAAACCATAGAGACAAAACTGAGAACTCCTTTATTTTGTCAAGTTTCAAAGAGCTACTACAAACCATGTTGGATTTAGAGTTCCATATTCATCTATCTATATAGGAGAGAACAGAGGGAAACCTAAATATTAAAACTGCTAAGTTAGACGAACGCTTCAACCTAGAAGAACAAAATTTGGTGAACCAAGTTGGATTTGTGTACTGATCATTACCACCAAGTATCATCAACATTGGGTGAAAAAATATTTGCTGGTATTTCGGACACTTGTTATTTCTTAGAAGCTTGGCAACCCCTCTCAATGAAAGTGCTTTTCCACAGTCTGTGCCTAGGTCTACTTGAAGAGGAAACAAAACATAGAGACAAAACTGAGAACTCCTTTATTTTTTTCAAGTTTCAAAGAGCTACTACAAACCATGTTGGATTTAGACTTCCAAAGTCATCTATCTATATAGGAGAGAACAGAGGGAAACCTAAATATAAAAACTGCTAAGGTAGACGAACGCTTCAACCTACTAGAACAAAATTTGGTGAGCCAAGTGGGATTTTTGTACTGATCATTTCCACAAAGTATCATCAACATTGGGTGAAAAAATATTTGCTGGTATTTCGGAAACTCGTTATTTCTTAGAAGTTTGGCAACCCCTTTCAATGAAATTGCTTTTCCACCATCTGTTCCAAGGGCTACTTGAAGAGGAAACAAACCATAGAGACAAAACTGAGAACTCCTTTATTTTGTCAAGTTTCAAAGAGCTACTACAAACCATGTTGGATTTAGAGTTCCAAATTCATCTATCTATATAGCAGAGAACAGAGTGAAAACTAAATATAAAAACTGCTACTGTAGACGAACGCTTCAACCTAGAAGAACAAAATTTGGTGAGCCAAGTGGGATTTGTGTACTGATCATTTCCACAAAGTATCATCAACATTGGGTGAAAAAATATTTGCTCGTATTTCGGAAACTCGTTATTTCTAAGAAGTTTGGCAACCCCTCTCAATGAAATTGCTTTTCCACCATCTGTGCCAAGGGTTACTTGAAGAGAAAACAAACCATAGAGACAAAACTGAGAACTCCTTCATTTTGTCAAGTTTCAAAGAGCTACTACAAACCATGTTGGATTTAGAGTTCCAAATTCATCTATCTATATAGGAGAGAACAGAGGGAAACCTATATATTAATACTGCTAAGTTAGACGAACGCTTCAACCTAGAAGAACACAATTTGGTGAACCAAGTGGGATTTGTGTACTGATCATTACCACCAAGTATCATCAACATTGGGTGAAAAAATATTTGCTGGTATTTCGGAAACTTGTTATTTCTTAGAAGTTTGGCAACCCCTCTCAATGAAAGTGCTTTTCCACAGTCTGTGCCTAGGTCTACTTGAAGAGGAAACAAAACATAGAGACAAAACTGAGAACTCCTTTATTTTTTCAAGTTTCAAAGAGCTACTACAAACCATGTTGGATTTAGAGTTCCAAAGTCATCTATCTATATAGGAGAGAACAGAGGGAAACCTAAATATAAAAACTGCTAAGGTAGACGAACTCTTCAACCTACTAGAACAAAATTTGGTGAGCCAAGTGGGATTTGTGTACTGATCATTTCCACAAAGTATCATCAACATTGGGTGAAAAAATATTTGCTGGTATTTCGGAAACTCGTTTTTTCTTAGAAGTTTGGCAACCCCTCTCAATGAAAATGCTTTTCCACCGTCTGTGCCAAGGGCTACTTGAAGAGGAAACAAACCATAGAGACAAAACTGAGAACTCCTTTATTTTGTCAAGTTTCAAAGAGCTACTACAAACCATGTTGGATTTAGAGTTCCAAATTCATCTATCTATATAGGAGAGAACAGAGGGAAACCTAAATATTAAAACTGCTAAGTTAGACGAACGCTTCAACCTAGAAGAACAAAATTTTTTGAACCAAGTGGGATTTGTGTACTGATCATTACCACCAAGTATCATCAACATTGGGTGAATAAATATTTGCTGGTATTTTGGAAACTTGTTATTTCTTAGAAGCTTGGCAACCCCTCTCAATGAAAGTGCTTTTCCACTGTCTGTTCCTAGGTCTACTTGAAGAGGAAACAAAACATAGAGACAAAACTGAGAACTCCTTTATTTTGTCAAGTTTCAAAGAGCTACTACAAACCATGTTGGATTTAGAGTTCCAAATTCATCTATCTATATAGCAGAGAACAGAGTGAAAACTAAATATAAAAACTGCTACTGTAGACGAACGCTTCAACCTAGAAGAACAAAATTTGGTGAGCCAAGTGGGATTTGTGTACTGATCATTTCCACAAAGTATCATCAACATTGGGTGAAAAAATATTTGCTGGTATTTCGGAAACTCGTTATTTCTAAGAAGTTTGGCAACCCCTCTCAATGAAATTGCTTTTCCACCATCTGTGCCAAGGGCTACTTGAAGAGAAAACAAACCATAGAGACAAAATTGAGAACTCCTTTATTTTGTCAAGTTTTAAAGAGCTACTACAAACCATGTTGGATTTAGAGTTGCAAATTCATCTATCTATGTAGGAGAGAACAGAGGGAAACCTAAATATTAAAACTGCTAAGTTAGAGGAACGCTTCAACCTAGAAGAACAAAATTTGGCGAACCAAGTGGGATTTGTGTACTGATCATTCCCACCAAGTATCATCAACATTGGGTGAAAAAATATTTGCTGGTATTTCGGAAACTTGTTGTTTCTTAGAAGCTTGGCAACCCCTCTCAATGAAAGTGCTTTTCCACAGTCTGTGCCTAGGTCTACTTGAAGAGGAAACAAAACATAGAGACAAAACTGAGAACTCCTTTATTTTTTTCAAGTTTCAAAGAGCTACTACAAACCATGTTGGATTTAGACTTCCAAAGTCATCTATCTATATAGGAGAGAACAGAGGGAAACCTAAATATAAAAACTGCTAAGGTAGACGAACGCTTCAACCTACTAGAACAAAATTTGGTGAGCCAAGTGGGATTTTTGTACTGATCATTTCCACAAAGTATCATCAACATTGGGTGAAAAAATATTTGCTGGTATTTCGGAAACTCGTTATTTCTTAGAAGTTTGGCAACCCCTTTCAATGAAATTGCTTTTCCACCATCTGTTCCAAGGGCTACTTGAAGAGGAAACAAACCATAGAGACAAAACTGAGAACTCCTTTATTTTGTCAAGTTTCAAAGAGCTACTACAAACCATGTTGGATTTAGAGTTCCAAATTCATCTATCTATATAGCAGAGAACAGAGTGAAAACTAAATATAAAAACTGCTACTGTAGACGAACGCTTCAACCTAGAAGAACAAAATTTGGTGAGCCAAGTGGGATTTGTGTACTGATCATTTCCACAAAGTATCATCAACATTGGGTGAAAAAATATTTGCTCGTATTTCGGAAACTCGTTATTTCTAAGAAGTTTGGCAACCCCTCTCAATGAAATTGCTTTTCCACCATCTGTGCCAAGGGTTACTTGAAGAGAAAACAAACCATAGAGACAAAACTGAGAACTCCTTCATTTTGTCAAGTTTCAAAGAGCTACTACAAACCATGTTGGATTTAGAGTTCCAAATTCATCTATCTATATAGGAGAGAACAGAGGGAAACCTATATATTAATACTGCTAAGTTAGACGAACCCTTCAACCTAGAAGAACACAATTTGGTGAACCAAGTGGGATTTGTGTACTGATCATTACCACCAAGTATCATCAACATTGGGTGAAAAAATATTTGCTGGTATTTCGGAAACTTGTTATTTCTTAGAAGTTTGGCAACCCCTCTCAATGAAAGTGCTTTTCCACAGTCTGTGCCTAGGTCTACTTGAAGAGGAAACAAAACATAGAGACAAAACTGAGAACTCCTTTATTTTTTCAAGTTTCAAAGAGCTACTACAAACCATGTTGGATTTAGAGTTCCAAAGTCATCTATCTATATAGGAGAGAACAGAGGGAAACCTAAATATAAAAACTGCTAAGGTAGACGAACTCTTCAACCTACTAGAACAAAATTTGGTGAGCCAAGTGGGATTTGTGTACTGATCATTTCCACAAAGTATCATCAACATTGGGTGAAAAAATATTTGCTGGTATTTCGGAAACTCGTTTTTTCTTAGAAGTTTGGCAACCCCTCTCAATGAAAATGCTTTTCCACCGTCTGTGCCAAGGGCTACTTGAAGAGGAAACAAACCATAGAGACAAAACTGAGAACTCCTTTATTTTGTCAAGTTTCAAAGAGCTACTACAAACCATGTTGGATTTAGAGTTCCAAATTCATCTATCTATATAGGAGAGAACAGAGGGAAACCTAAATATTAAAACTGCTAAGTTAGACGAACGCTTCAACCTAGAAGAACAAAATTTTTTGAACCAAGTGGGATTTGTGTACTGATCATTACCACCAAGTATCATCAACATTGGGTGAATAAATATTTGCTGGTATTTTGGAAACTTGTTATTTCTTAGAAGCTTGGCAACCCCTCTCAATGAAAGTGCTTTTCCACTGTCTGTTCCTAGGTCTACTTGAAGAGGAAACAAAACATAGAGACAAAACTGAGAACTCCTTTATTTTGTCAAGTTTCAAAGAGCTACTACAAACCATGTTGGATTTAGAGTTCCAAATTCATCTATCTATATAGCAGAGAACAGAGTGAAAACTAAATATAAAAACTGCTACTGTAGACGAACGCTTCAACCTAGAAGAACAAAATTTGGTGAGCCAAGTGGGATTTGTGTACTGATCATTTCCACAAAGTATCATCAACATTGGGTGAAAAAATATTTGCTGGTATTTCGGAAACTCGTTATTTCTAAGAAGTTTGGCAACCCCTCTCAATGAAATTGCTTTTCCACCATCTGTGCCAAGGGCTACTTGAAGAGAAAACAAACCATAGAGACAAAACTGAGAACTCCTTTATTTTGTCAAGTTTTAAAGAGCTACTACAAACCATGTTGGATTTAGAGTTGCAAATTCATCTATCTATGTAGGAGAGAACAGAGGGAAACCTAAATATTAAAACTGCTAAGTTAGAGGAACGCTTCAACCTAGAAGAACAAAATTTGGCGAACCAAGTGGGATTTGTGTACTGATCATTCCCACCAAGTATCATCAACATTGGGTGAAAAAATATTTGCTGGTATTTCGGAAACTTGTTGTTTCTTAGAAGCTTGGCAACCCCTCTCAATGAAAGTGCTTTTCCACAGTCTGTGCCTAGGTCTACTTGAAGAGGAAACAAAACATAGAGACAAAACTGAGAACTCCTTTATTTTTTTCAAGTTTCAAAGAGCTACTACAAACCATGTTGGATTTAGACTTCCAAAGTCATCTATCTATATAGGAGAGAACAGAGGGAAACCTAAATATAAAAACTGCTAAGGTAGACGAACGCTTCAACCTACTAGAACAAAATTTGGTGAGCCAAGTGGGATTTTTGTACTGATCATTTCCACAAAGTATCATCAACATTGGGTGAAAAAATATTTGCTGGTATTTCGGAAACTCGTTATTTCTTAGAAGTTTGGCAACCCCTTTCAATGAAATTGCTTTTCCACCATCTGTTCCAAGGGCTACTTGAAGAGGAAACAAACCATAGAGACAAAACTGAGAACTCCTTTATTTTGTCAAGTTTCAAAGAGCTACTACAAACCATGTTGGATTTAGAGTTCCAAATTCATCTATCTATATAGCAGAGAACAGAGTGAAAACTAAATATAAAAACTGCTACTGTAGACGAACGCTTCAACCTAGAAGAACAAAATTTGGTGAGCCAAGTGGGATTTGTGTACTGATCATTTCCACAAAGTATCATCAACATTGGGTGAAAAAATATTTGCTCGTATTTCGGAAACTCGTTATTTCTAAGAAGTTTGGCAACCCCTCTCAATGAAATTGCTTTTCCACCATCTGTGCCAAGGGTTACTTGAAGAGAAAACAAACCATAGAGACAAAACTGAGAACTCCTTCATTTTGTCAAGTTTCAAAGAGCTACTACAAACCATGTTGGATTTAGAGTTCCAAATTCATCTATCTATATAGGAGAGAACAGAGGGAAACCTATATATTAATACTGCTAAGTTAGACGAACGCTTCAACCTAGAAGAACACAATTTGGTGAACCAAGTGGGATTTGTGTACTGATCATTACCACCAAGTATCATCAACATTGGGTGAAAAAATATTTGCTGGTATTTCGGAAACTTGTTATTTCTTAGAAGTTTGGCAACCCCTCTCAATGAAAGTGCTTTTCCACAGTCTGTGCCTAGGTCTACTTGAAGAGGAAACAAAACATAGAGACAAAACTGAGAACTCCTTTATTTTTTCAAGTTTCAAAGAGCTACTACAAACCATGTTGGATTTAGAGTTCCAAAGTCATCTATCTATATAGGAGAGAACAGAGGGAAACCTAAATATAAAAACTGCTAAGGTAGACGAACTCTTCAACCTACTAGAACAAAATTTGGTGAGCCAAGTGGGATTTGTGTACTGATCATTTCCACAAAGTATCATCAACATTGGGTGAAAAAATATTTGCTGGTATTTCGGAAACTCGTTTTTTCTTAGAAGTTTGGCAACCCCTCTCAATGAAAATGCTTTTCCACCGTCTGTGCCAAGGGCTACTTGAAGAGGAAACAAACCATAGAGACAAAACTGAGAACTCCTTTATTTTGTCAAGTTTCAAAGAGCTACTACAAACCATGTTGGATTTAGAGTTCCAAATTCATTTATCTATATAGGAGAGAACAGAGGGAAACCTAAATATTAAAACTGCTAAGTTAGACGAACGCTTCAACCTAGAAGAACAAAATTTTTTGAACCAAGTGGGATTTGTGTACTGATCATTACCACCAAGTATCATCAACATTGGGTGAATAAATATTTGCTGGTATTTTGGAAACTTGTTATTTCTTAGAAGCTTGGCATCCCCTCTCAATGAAAGTGCTTTTCCACTGTCTGTTCCTAGGTCTACTTGAAGAGGAAACAAAACATAGAGACAAAACTGAGAACTCCTTTATTTTGTCAAGTTTCAAAGAGCTACTACAAACCATGTTGGATTTAGAGTTCCAAATTCATCTATCTATATAGGAGGGAACAGAGGGAAACCTAAATATAAAAACTGCTACTGTAGACGAACGCTTCAACCTAGAAGAACAAAATTTGGTGAGCCAAGTGGGATTTGTGTACTGATCATTACCACCAAGTATCATCAAGATTGGGTGAAAAAATATTTGCTGGTATTTCGGAAACTCGTTATTTCTTAGAAGCTTAGCAACCCCTCTCAATGAAAGTGCTTTTCCACATCTGTACCTAGGTCTACTTGAAGAGGAAACAAAACATAGAGACAAAACTGAGAACTACTTTATTTTCTCAAGTTTCAAAGAGCTACTGCAAACCCTGTTGGATTTAGAGTTCCAAATTCATCTATCTATTTAGCAGAGAATAGAGTGAAACCTAAATATAAAAACTGCTACTGTAAACGAACGCTTCACCCTAGAAGAACAAAATTTGGTGAGCCAAGTGGGATTTGTGTACCGATCATCACCACCAAGTATCATCAAGATTGGGTGAAAAAATATTTGCTGGTATTTCGGAAACTCGTTATTTCTTAGAAGCTTGGCAACCCCTCTCAAAGAATGTGATTTTCCACAGTCTGTGCCTAGGTCTACTGGAAAAGGAAACAAAACATAGAGACAAAACTTAGAACTCCTTTATTTTGTCAAGTTTCAAAGAGCTACTACAAACCATGTTGGATTTAGAGTTCCAAATTCATCTATCTATATAGGAGAGAACAGAGGGAAATCTAAATATAAACACTGCTAAGGTAGACGAACGCTTCAACCTAGAAGAACAAAATTTGGTGAGCCAAGTGGGATTTGTGTACTGATCATTTCCACAAAGTATCATCAACATTGGGTGGAAAAATATTTGCTGGTATTTCGGAAACTCGTTATTTCTTAGAAGTTTGGCAACCCCTCTCAATGAAAATGCTTTTCCACCGTCCGTGCCAAGGGCTACTTGAAGAGGAAACAAACCATAGAGACAAAACTGAGAACTCCTTTATTTTGTCAAGTTTCAAAGAGCTACTACAAACCATGTTGGATTTAGAGTTCCAAAGTCATCTATCTATATAGGAGAGAACAGAGGGAAACCTAAATATAAAAACTGCTACTGTAAATGAACGCTTCAACTTAGAAGAACAAAATTTGGTGAGCCTAGTTGGATTTGTGTACCAATCATTACCACCACGTATCATCACCCTTGGGTGAAAAAATATTTGCTGGTATTTCGGAAACTCGTTATTTCTTAGAAGCTTGGCAACTCCTCTCAATGAAAGTGCTTATCCACAGCCAGTGCCTAGGACTATTTGAAGAGGAAACAAAACATGGAGACAAAACTGAGAACTACTTTATTTTGTCAAGTTTCAAAGAGCTAGTGCAAACCATGTTGGATTTAGAGTTCCAAATTCATCTATCTATATAGGAGAGAACAGAGTGAAACCTAAATATAAAAACTACTACTGTAGACGAACGCTTCAACCTAAAAGAACAAAATTGGGTGAGCCAAGTGGGATTTGTGTACTGATCATTACCTCCAAGTGTCATCAAGATTGCGTGAAAAAGTATTTGCTGGTATTTCGGAAACTCGTTATTTCTTAGAAGCATGGCAACCCCACTCAATGAAAGCGCTTTTCCACAGTCTGGTCCTAGCGGTTCTTGAAGAGGAAACAAACCATAGAGACAAAGCTGAAAACTCCTTTATTTTGTCAAGTTTCAAAGAGCTACTACAAACCATGTTCGATTTAGAGTTCCAAATTCATCTATCTATATAGCAGAGAATAGAGTGAAACCTAAATATAAAAACTGCTACTGTAGACGAACGCTTCAACCTAGAAGAACAAAATTTGGTGAGCCAAGTGGGATTTGTGTACCGATCATTACCACCAAGTATCATCAAGATTGGGTGAAAAAATATTTGCTGGTATTTCGGAAACTCGTAATTTCTTGGAAGTTTGTTAACCCCTCTCAATGAAAGTGCTTTTCCACAGTCTCCGCTTAGGGCTACTTGAAGAGGAAACAAAACATAGAGACATAATTGAGAACTCCTTTATTTTGTCAAGTTTCAAAGAGCTACTGCAAACCATGTTGGATTTAGAGTTCCAAATTCATCTATCTATATAGCAGAGAATAGAGTGAAACCTAAATATAAAAACTGCTACTGTAAACGAACGCTTCAACCTAGAAGAACAACACTTGGTGAGCCAAGGGGGATTTGTGTACTGATCATTACCACCAAGTATCATCAAGATTGGGTGAAAAAATATTTGCTGGTATTTCGGAAACTCGTTTTTTTTTAGAAGCTTGGCAAACCCTCTCAATGAAAGTGCTTTTCCACAGTCAGTGCCTAGCACTACTGGAAGAGGAAACAAATCATAGAGACAAAACTGAGCACTCCTTTATTTCGTCAAGTTTCAAAGAGCTACTACAAACAATACTGGATTTAGAGTTCCAAATTCATCTGTCTATATAGGAGAGAACAGAGTGAAACCTAAAAATAAAAACTGCTTCTGTAAACGAACGCTTCAACATAGAAGAACAAAATTTGGTGAGCCAAATGGGATTTGTGTACTGATCATTACCACGAAGTATCATCAAGATTTTTTGAAAAAATATTTGCTGGTATTTCGGAAACTCGTTATTTTTTAGAAGCTTGGCAACCCCACTCAATGAAAGTGCTTTTCCACAGTCTGTGCCTAGGTCTAGTTGAAGAGGAAACAAAACATAGAGACAAAATGAGAACTACTTTATTTTGTCAAGTTTCAAAGAGGTGCTGCAAACCATGTTGTATTTAGAGTTCCAAATTCATCTATCTATATAGGAGAGAACAGAGGGAAACCTAAATATAAAAACTGCTACTGTAGACGAACGCTTCAACCTAGAAGAACAAAATTTGGTGAGCCAAGTGGGATTTAGTCCTGATTATTACCACCAAGTATCATCAAGATTCGGTGAAAAAATATTTGCTGGTGTTTCAGAAACTCGTTATTTCTTAGAAGCTTGGCAAGCCCTCTCAATGAAAGTGTTTTTCCACAGTCAGTGCCTAGGACTATTTGAAGAGGAAACAAAACATGGAGACAAAACTGAGAACTACTTTAATTTGTCAAGTTTCAAAGAGCTACTGCAAACCATGTTGGATTTAGAGTTCCAAATTCATCTATCTATATAGGAGAGAACAGAGGGAAACCTAAATATAAAAACTGCTAAGGTAGACGAACACTTCAAACTAGAAGAGCAAAATTTGGAGAGCCAAGTGGGATTTGTGTACTGATCATTTCCACAAAGTATCATCAACATTGGGTGAAAAAATATTTGCTGGTGTTTCGGAATCTCGTTATTTCTTAGAAGCATGGCAACCCCACTCAATGAAAGCGCTTTTCCACAGTCTGTTCCTAGGGGTTCTTGAAGAGGAAACAAACCATAGAGACAAAGCTGAGAACTCCTTTATTTTGTCAAGTTTCAAAGAGCTACTACAAACCATGTTGGATTTAGAGTTCCAAATTCATCTATCTATATAGCAGAGAATAGAGTGTAACCTAAATATAAAAACTGCTACTGTAGACGAACGCTTCAACCTAGAAGAACAAAATTTGGTGAGCCAAGTGGAATTTGTGTACCGATCATTATCACCAAGTATCATCAAGATTGGGTGAAAAAATATTTGCTGGTATTTCGGAAACTCGTAATTTCTTGGAAGCTTGGCAACCCCTCTCAATGAAAGTGCTTTTCCACATTCTCTGCTTAGGGCTACTTGAAGCGGAAACAAATCATAGAGACAAAACTGAGCACTCCTTTATTTTGTCAAGTTTCAAAGAGCTACTACAAACCATGTTGGAATTAGGGTTCCAAATTCATCTATCTATATAGTAGAGAACAGAGTGAAACCTAAAATTAAAAACTGCAACTGTAGACAAATACTTCAACCTAGAAGAACAAAATTTGTGAGCAAAGTGGGACTTGTGTACTGATCATTACCACCAAGTGTCATCAAGATTGCGTGAAATAATATTTGCTGGTATTTCAGAAACTCGTTATTTCTTACAGCTTGGCAAACCCACTCAATGAAAGTGCTTTTCCACAGTCTCTTCCTAGGGGTACTTGAAGAGGATACAAACCATAGAGACAAAACTGAGAACTCCTTTATTTTGTCACGTTTCAAAGAGCTACTACTAACCATGTTGGATTTAGAGTTCCAAATTCATCTATCTTTATAGGAGAGAACAGAGTGAAACCTTAAAATAAAAACTGGTACTGTAAACAAACGCTTCAACCTAGAAGAACAAAATTTGGTGAGCCAAGTGGGATTTGTGGACTTGTCATTACCACCATGTATCATCAAGATTGGGTGAAAAAATGTTTGCTGGTATTTTGGAAACTCGTAATTTCTTGGAAGCTTTGCAACCCCTTTCAATGAAAGTGCGTTTCCACCGTCTGTGCCTAGGGCTACTTCAAGAGGAAACAAACCATAGAGACAAAACAGAGAACCCTTTTATTTTGTCAAGTTTTAAAGAGCTACTACAAACCATGTTGGATTTAGAGTTCCAAATTCATCTATCTATATAGGAGAGAACAGAGTGAAACCTAAATATAAAAACTGCTACTGTAGACGAACGCTTCAACCTAGAAGAACAAAATTGGGTGAGCCAAGTGGGATTTGTGTACTGATAATCACCACCACGTATCATAAAGATTGGGTGAAAAAATATTTGCTGGTATTTCAGAAACTCGTTATTTCTTAGAAGCTTGGCAACCCCTCTCAATGAAAGTGCTTTTCCACATTCTGTGCCTAGGGCTATTTGAAGAGGAAACAAACCATGGAGACAAAATTGAGAACTCCTTTATTTTGTCAAGTTTCAAAGCGCTACTACAAACCATGTTGGATTTAGAGTTCCAAATTCATCTATCTCTATAGGAGAGAAAAGAGTGAAACCTAAAAATAAAACTGCTACTGTAAATGAACGCTTCAACCTAGAAGAACAAAATTTGGTGAACCAAGTGGGATTTGTGGACTTGTCATTACTACCACGTATCATCAAGTTTGGTTGAAAAAATATTTGTCGGTATTTCGGAAACTCGTAATTTCCTGGAAGCTTGGCAATCCCTCTCATTGAAAGTGCTTTTCCACAGTCTCTGCTTAGGGCTACTTGAAGCGGAAACAAATCAAAGAGACAAAACTGAGAACTCCTTTATTTTGTCAAGGTACAAAGAGCTACAACAAACCATGTTGGATTTAGAGTTCCAAATTCATCTATCTATATACCAGAGAACAGAGTGAAACCTAAATATAAAAACTGCTACTGTAGACGAACGCTTCAACCTAGAAGAATAAAATTTGGTGAGCCAAGTGGGATTTGTGTACCGATCATTACCACCACGTATCATCAACATTGGGTGCACAAAATATTTGCTGGTATTTCGGAAACTCGTAATTTCTTGGAAGCTTGGAAACCCCTTTCAATGAAAGTGCTTTTCCACAGTCTCTGCTTAGGGCTACAAGAAGCGGAAACAAATCATAGAGACAAAACTGAGAATTCCTTTACTTTGTCAAGTTTCAAAGAGCTACTACAAACCATGTTGGATTTAGAGTTCCAAATTCATCTATCTCTATAGGAGAGAACAGAGTGAAACCTAAAAATAAAAACTTCTACTGTAGACGAACGCTTCAACCTAAAAGAACAAAATTTGGTGAGCCAAGTGGGATTTGTGGACTTGTCATTACCACCAGGTATCATTAAGATTGGGTGAAAAAATATTTGCCGATATTTCGGAAACTCGTAATTTCTTGGAAGCTTGGCAACCCCTCTCAATGAAAGTTCTTTTCCACAGTCTCTGCTTAGGACTACTTGAAGACGAAACAAACCATAGAGACAAAACTGAGTACTCCTTTGTTTTTTCAAGTTTCAAATAGCTACTACAAACCATGTTGGTTTTAGAGTTCCAAATTCATCTCTCTATAGAGGAGAGAACAGAGTGAAACCTAAATATTAAAACTGCTAATGTAGACGAATGCTTCAACGTAGAAGAACAAAATTGGTGAGCCAAGTGGGATTGTGTACTGATCTTTACCACCAAGTGTCATCAAGATTGCGTGAAAAAATATTTGCTGGTATTTCAGAAACTCGTTATTTCTTAGAAGCTTGGAAACCCCACGCAATGAAAGTGCTTTTCCACAGTCTGTTCCTAGGGGTACTTGAAGAGGAAACAAACCAGAGAGACAAAACAGAGAACTCCTTTATTTTGTCAAGTTTCAAAGAGCTACTACAAACAATGTTGGATTTAGGGTTCCATATTCATCTATATATACATAGGAGAGAACATAGTGAAACCTAAAAATAAAAACTGCTACTGTAAACGAACGCTTCAACCTAGAAGAACAAAATTTGGTGAGCCAAGTGGGATTTGAGGACTTGTCATTACCACCACGTATCATCAAGATTGGGTGAAAAAATATTTGCTGGTATTTCGGAAACTCGTAATTTCTTGGAAGCTTGGCAACCCCTCTCAATGAAAGTGCTTTTCCACAGTCTCTGCTTAGGGATACTTGAAGCGGAAACAAATCATAGAGACAAAACTGAGAACACCTTTATTTTGTCAATTTTCAAAGAGCTACTACAAACCACATTGGATTTACAGTTCCAAATTCATCTATCTATATAGGAGAGAACAGAGTGAAACCTAAATATAAAAACTGCTACTGTAGACGAACTCTTCAACCTAGAAGAACAAAATTTGGTGAACCAAGTGGGATTTGTGTACGAATCTTCACCACCAAGTATCATCACGATTGGGTGAAAAAATATTGCTGGTAATTCGGAAACTCGTTACTTCTTAGAAGCTTGGCAACCCCTCTCAATGTAAATGCTTTTCCACAGTCTGTGTATGGGGCTACTTGAAGAGGAAACAAACCATAGAGACAAAACTGGGAACTCCTTTATTTTGACAAGTTTCAAAGAGCTACTACAAACCATGTTGGATTTAGAGTTAGAAATTCATCTATCTATATAGGAGAGAACAGAGGGAAACCTAAATATAAAAACTGCTACTGTAGACGAACGCTTCAACCTAGAAGAACAAAATTTGGTGAGCCAAGTGGGATTTGTGTACTTCTCCTTACCACCAAGTATCATCAAGATTGGGTGAAAAAATATTTGCTGGTGTTTCGGAAACTCGTTATTTCTTAGAAGCTTGGCAACCCGTCTCAATGAAAGTGCTTTTCCACAGTCTGTGCCAGGGCTACTTGAAGAGGAAACAAGCCATAGAGACAAAACTGAGAACTCCTTTATTTTGTCAAGTTTCAAAGAGCTACTACAAACCATGTTGGATTTAGAGTTCCAAATTCATCTATCGATATAGCAGAGAACAGAGTGAAACCTAAACATAAAAACTGCTACTGTAGACGAACGCTTCAACCTAGAAGAGAAAATTTGGTCAGCCAAGTGGGATTTGTGTACTGATCATTACCACCAACAATCATCAAGATTGGGTGAAAAAATATTTGCTGGTATTTCAGAAACTCGTAATTTCTTGGAAGCTTGGCAACCCCTCTCAATGAAAGTGCTTTTCAACCGTCTGTGCCTAGGGTTACTTGAAGAGGAAACAAACCATAGAGACAAAACAGAGAACTACTTTATTTTGTCAAGTTGCAAAGAGCCACTACAAACCATGTTGGATTTAGAGTTCCAAATTCATCTATCTATATAGCAGAGAACAGAGTGAAACCTAAACATAAAAACAGCTACTGTAGACGAACGCTTCAACCTAGAAGAACAAAATTTGGTGAGCCAAGTGGGATTTGTGTACTCATCATTACCACCAAGTATCATCAAGATTGGCTGAAAAAATATTTGCTGGTATTTCGAAAACTCGTAATTTCATGGAAGCTTGGCAACCCCTCTCAAGGAAATTGCTTTTCCACAGTCACTCCTTAGGGCTACTTGAAGCGGAAACAAATCTTAGAGACAAATCTGGGA
Organism: Callospermophilus lateralis; assembly: GCF_048772815.1. NCBI lineage: Eukaryota > Metazoa > Chordata > Mammalia > Rodentia > Sciuridae > Callospermophilus > Callospermophilus lateralis. Next base: position 73,435 of record NW_027514635.1, read on the forward strand.
ACTCCTTTATTTTGTCAAGTTTCAAAGAGCTACTACTAACCATGTTGAATGTAGAGTTCCAAATTCATCTGTCTATATAAGAGAGAACAGAGTGAAACCTAAATATAAAAACTGCTACTGTAGACGAACTCTTCAACCTAGAAGAAAAAAATTTGGTGAGCCAAGTGGGATTTATTCCTGATTATTACCACCAAATATCATCAACATTCGGTGAAAAAATATTTGCTGGTGTTTCGGAAACTCGTTATTTCTTAGAAGCTTGGCAAGCCCTCTCAATGAAAGTGCTTTTCCACAGTCAGTGCCTAGGACTATTTGAAGAGGAAACAAAACATGGAGACAAAACTGAGAACTACTTTAATTTGTCAAGTTTCATAGAGATACTGCAAACCATGTTGGATTTAGAGTTCCAAATCCATCAATCTATATAGGAGAGAACAGAGGGAAACCTAAATATAAAAACTGCTAAGGTTGACGAACGCTTCAAACTAGAAGAGCAAAATTTGGTGAGCCAAGTGGGATTTGTGTACTGATCATTACCACAAAGTATCATCAACATTGGGTGAAAAAATATTTGCTGGTATTTCGAAAACTCGTTATTTCTTAGAAGTTTGGCAACCCCTCTCAATGAAAGTGCTTTTCCACCGTCTGTGCCTAGGGCTAGTTGAAGAGGAAACAAAACATAGAGACAAAACTGAGAACTACTTTATTTTGTCAAGTTTCAAAGAGGTACTGCAAACCATGTTGGATTTAGAGTTCCAAATTCATCTATCTATATAGGAGAGAACAGAGGGAAACCTAAATATAAAAACTGCTACTGTAGACGAACGCTTCATCCTAGAAGAACAAAATTTGGTGAGCCAAGTGGGATTTAGTCCGGATTTTTACCACCAAGTATCATCAAGATTCGGTGAAAAAATATTTGCTGGTGTTTCGGAAACTCGTTATTTCTTAGAAGCTTGGCAACCCCTCTCAATGAAAGTGCTTTTCCACCGTCTGTGCCTAGCGCTACTTGAAGAGGAAACAAACAATAGAGACAAAACTGAGAACACCTTTATTTTGTCAAGTTTCAAAGAGCTACTACAAACCATGTTGGATTTAGAGTTCCAAATTGGTCTATCTATATAGCAGAGAATAGAGTGAAACATAAATATAAAAACTGCTACTGTAAATGAACGCTTCAACTTAGAAGAACAAAATTTGGTGAGCCTAGTTGGATTTGTATATCGATCATTACCACCACGTATCATCAACCTTGGGTGAAAAAATATTTGCTGGTATTTCGGAAACTCGTTATTTCTTAGAAGCTTGGCAACCCCTCTCAATGAAAGTGCTTTTCCACAGCCAGTGCCTAGGACTATTTGAAGAGGAAACAAAACATGGAGACAAAACTGAGAACTACTTTATTTTGTCAAGTTTCAAAGAGCTAGTGCAAACCATGTTGGATTTAGAGTTCCAAGTTCATCTATCTATATAGGAGAGAACAGAGTGAAACCTAAATATAAAAACTACTACTGTAGACGAACGCTTCAACCTAAAAGAACAAAATTGGGTGAGCCAAGTGGGATTTGTGTACTGATCATTACCACCAACAATCATCAAGATTGGGTGAAAAAATATTTGCTGGTATTTCAGAAACTCGTAATTTCTTGGAAGCTTGGCAACCCCTCTCAATGAAAGTGCTTTTCAACCGTCTGTGCCTAGGGTTACTTGAAGAGGAAACAAACCATAGAGACAAAACAGAGAACTCCTTTATTTTGTCAAGTTGCAAAGAGCCACTACAAACCATGTTGGATTTAGAGTTCCAAATTCATCTATCTATATAGCAGAGAACAGAGTGAAACCTAAACATAAAAACAGCTACTGTAGACGAACGCTTCAACCTAGAAGAACAAAATTTGGTGAGCCAAGTGGGATTTGTGTACTGATCATTACCACCAAGTATCATCAAGATTGGCTGAAAAAATATTTGCTGGTATTTCGAAAACTCGTAATTTCATGGAAGCTTGGCAACCCCTCTCAAGGAAATTGCTTTTCCACAGTCACTCCTTAGGGCTACTTGAAGCGGAAACAAATCTTAGAGACAAATCTGGGAACTCCTTTATTTTGTCAAGTTTCAAAGAGCTACTGCAAACCATGTTGAATTTAGAGTTCCAAATTCATCTGTCTATATAAGAGAGAACAGAGTGAAACCTAAATATAAAAACTGCTACTGTAGACGAACTCTTCAACCTAGAAGAACAAAATTTGGTGAGCCAAGTGGGATTTATTCCTGATTATTACCACCAAATATCATCAAGATTCGGTGAAAAAATATTTGCTGGTGTTTCGGAAACTCGTTATTTCTTACAGCTTGGCAAACCCACTCAATGAAAGTGCTTTTCCACAGTCTCTTCCTAGGGGTACTTGAAGAGGATACAAACCATAGAGACAAAACTGAGAACTCCTTTATTTTGTCAAGTTTCAAAGAGCTACTACAAACCATGTTACTTAGAGTTCCAAATTCATCTATCTATATAGCAGAGAACAGAGTGATACCTAAATATAAAAACTGCTACTGTAGACGAACACTTCAACCTAGAAGAACAAAATTTAGTGAGCCAAGTGGGATTTGAGTACTGATCATTACCACCAAGTGTCATCAAGTTTGCATGAAAAAATATTTGCTGGTATTTCGGAAACTCGTTATGTTTTAGAAGCTTGGCAACCCCACTCAATGAAAGTGCTTTTCCACAGTCGGTTTTTAAGGGTACTTGAAGAGGAAACAAAACATAGATACAAAACTGAGAACTCCTTTATTTTTTCAAGTTTCAAAGAGCTACTACAAACCATGTTGGATTTAGAGTTCCAAATTCATCTGTCTATATAGGAGAGAACAGAGTGAAACCTAAATATAAAAAATGCTACTGTAGACAAATACGTCAACCTAGAAGAACAAAATTTGGTGAGCAAAGTGGGACTTGTGTACTGATCATTACCACCAAGTGTCATCAAGATTGCGTGAAAAAATATTTGCTGGTATTTCAGAAACTCGTTATTTCTTACAGCTTGGCAAACCCACTCAATGAAAGTGCTTTTCCACAGTCTCTTCCTAGGGGTACTTGAAGAGGATACAAACCATAGAGACAAAACTGAGAACTCCTTTATTTTGTCAAGTTTCAAAGAGCTACTACGAACCATGTTGGATTTAGAGTTCCAAATTTATCTATCTTTATAGGAGAGAACAGAGTGAAACCTTAAAATAAAAACTGGTACTGTAAACAAACGCTTCAACATAGAAGAACAAAATTTGGTGAGCCAAGTGGGATTTGTGGACTTGTCATTACCACCATGTATCATCAAGATTGGGTGAAAAAATATTTGCTGGTATTTTGGAAACTCGTAATTTCTTGGAAGCTTTGCAACCCCTTTCAATGAAAGTGCGTTTCCACCGTCTGTGCCTAGGGCTACTTCAAGAGGAAACAAACCATAGAGACAAAACAGAGAACCCTTTTATTTTGTCAAGTTTTAAAGAGCTACTACAAACCATGTTGGATTTAGAGTTCCAAATTCATCTATCTATATAGGAGAGAACAGAGTGAAACCTAAATATAAAAATTGCTACTGTAGACGAACGCTTCAACCTAGAAGAACAAAATTGGGTGAGCCAAGTGGGATTTGTGTACTGATAATCACCACCACGTATCATCAAGATTGGGTGAAAAAATATTTGCTGGTATTTCAGAAACTCGTTATTTCTTAGAAGCTTGGCAACCCCTCTCAATGAAAGTGCTTTTCCACATTCTGTGCCTAGGGCTACTTGAAGAGGAAACAAACCATGGAGACAAAATTGAGAACTCCTTTATTTTGTCAAGTTTCAAAGCGCTACTAAAAACCATGTTGGATTTAGAGTTCCAAATTCATCTATCTCTATAAAAGAGAAAAGAGTGAAACCTAAAAATAAAACTGCTACTGTAAATGAACGCTTCAACCTAGAAGAACAAAATTTGGTGAACCAAGTGGGATTTGTGGACTTGTCATTACTACCACGTATCATCAAGATTGGTTGAAAAAATATTTGTCGGTATTTCGGAAACTCGTAATTTCCTGGAAGCTTTTCAATCCCTCTCATTGAAAGTGCTTTTCCACAGTCTCTGCTTAGGGCTACTTGAAGCGGAAACAAATCAAAGAGACAAAACTGAGAACTCCTTTATTTTGTCAAGGTACAAAGAGCTACAACAAACCATGTTGGATTTAGAGTTCCAAATTCATCTATCTATATGCCAGAGAACAGAGTGAAACCTAAATATAAAAACTGCTACTGTAGACGAACGCTTCAACCTAGAAGAATAAAATTTGGTGAGCCAAGTGGGATTTGTGTACCGATCATTACCACCACGTATCATCAACATTGGGTGACAAAATATTTGCTGGTATTTCGGAAACTCGTAATTTCTTGGAAGCTTGGAAACCCCTTTCAATGAAAGTGCTTTTCCACAGTCCCTGCTTAGGGCTACAAGAAGCGGAAACAAATCATAGAGACAAAACTGAGAACTCCTTTACTTTGTCAAGTTTCAAAGAGCTACTACAAACCATATTGGATTTAAAGTTCCAAGTTCATCTATCTATTTAGGAGAGAACAGAGTGAAACCTAAATATAAAAAAATGCTACTGTAGACGAATGCTTCAACGTAGAAGAACAAAATTTGGTGAGCCAAGTGGGATTTGTGTACTGATCATTACCACCAAGTGTCATCAAGATTGCGTGAAAAAATATTTGCTGGTATTTCGAAAACTCGTTATTTCTTAGAAGCTTGGAAACCCCACTCAATGAAAGTGCTTTTCCACAGTCTGTTCCTAGGGGTACTTGAAGAGGAAACAAACCATAGAGACAAAACTGAGAACTCCTTTATTTTGTCAAGTTTCAAAGAACTACTACAAACCACATTGGATTTAGAGTTCCAAATTCATCTATATATACAGGAGAGTACAGAAAGAAACCTAAATATAAAAACTGCTACTGTAGACGAACGCTTCAACCTTGAAGAACAAAATTTGGTGAGCCAAGTGGGATTTGTGTACCGATCGTCACCACCAAGTATCAAAAAGATTGGGTAAAAAATATTTGCTGTTATTTCGGAAACTCGTTATTTCTTAGAAGCTTGGCAACCCCTCTCAATGTAAATGCTTTTCCACAGTCTGTGTCTGGGGCTACTTGAAGAGGAAACAAACCATAGAGACAAAGCTGAGAACTCCTTTATTTTGTCAAGTTTCAAAGAGCTACTACAAACCATGTTGGATTTAGAGTTCCAAATTCATCTATCTATATAGGAGAGAACAGAGGGAAACCTAAATATAAAAACTGCTACTGTAGACAAACGCTTCAACCTAGAAGAACAAAATTTGGTGAGTCACGTGGGATTTGTATACCGATCTTCACCACCAAGTATCATCAAGATTCGATGAAAAAATATTTGCTGGTAATTCGGAAACTCGTTATTTCTTAGAAGCTTGCCAACCCCTCTCAATGAAAGTGCTTTTCCACAGTCTCTGCTTAGGCCTACTTGAAGCGGAAACAAATCATAGAGACAAAAGTGAGAACTCCTTTATTTTGTCAAGTTTCAAAGAGCTACTACAATCCATGTTGGATTTAGAGTTACAAATTCATCTATCTATATAGGAGAGATCAGAGTAAAACCTAAAAATAAAAACTGCTACTGTAGACGAATGCTTCAACCTAGAAGAACAAAATTTGGTGAGCCAAGTGGGATTTGTGTACTTGTCCTTACCACCAAGTATCATCAAGATTGAGTGAAAGAATATTTGCTGGTATTTCGGAAACTCTTTATTTCTTAGAAGCTTGGCAACCCCTCTCAATGAAAGTGCTTTTCCACAGTCTGTACCAGGGCTACTTGAAGCGGAAATAAACCATAGAGACAAAACTGAGAACTCCTTTGTTTTTTCAAGTTTCAAAGAGCTACTACGAACCATGTTGGATTTAGAGTTCGAAATTCATCTATCTATATAGCAGAGAACAGAGTAAAGCCTAAAAATAAAAACTGCTACTGTAGACGAACACTTCAACGTAGAAGAACAAAATTTGGTGAGCCAAGTGGGATTTGTGTACTGATCATTACCACCAAGCATCATCAAGTTTGGGTGAAAAAATATTTGCTGGTATTTCCGAAACTGGTGATTTCTTGGAAGCTTGGCAACCCCTCTCAATGAATGTGCTTTTCCACCGTCTGTGCCTAGGGTTGCTTGAAGAGGAAACAAACCATAGAGACAAAACAGAGAACTCCTTTATTTTGTCAAGTTGCAAAAAGCCACTACAAACCATGTTGGATTTAGAGTTCCAAATTCATCTATCTATATAGCAGAGAACAGAGTGAAACCTAAAAATAAAAACTGCTACTGCAGACGAACGCTTCAACCTAGAAGAACAAAATTTGGTGAGCCAAGTGGGATTTGTGTACTTCTCCTTACCACCAAGTATCATCAAGATTGGGTGAAAAAATATTTGCTGGTATTTCGGAAACTCGTAATTTCTTGGAAGCTTGGCAACCCCTCTCAATGAAAGTGCTTTTCAACCGTCTGTGCCTAGGGTTACTTGAAGAGGAAACAAACCATAGAGACAAAACCGAGAACTCCTTTATTTTGTCAAGTTGCAAAGAGCCACTACAAACCATGTTGGATTTAGAGTTCCAAATTCATCTATCTATATAGCAGAGAACAGAGTGAAACCTAAACATAAAAACAGCTACTGTAGACAAACGCTTCAACCTAGAAGAACAAAACTTGGTGAGCCAAGTTGGATTGGTGTACTGATCATTACCACCAAGCATCATCAAGATTGGGTGAAAAAATATTTGCTGGTATTTTGGAAACTCGTAATTTCTTGGAAGCTTGGCAACTTCTTTCAATGAAAGTGCTTTTCCACAGTCTCTGCTTAGGTCTACATGAAGTGGAAACAAATCATAGAGACAAAACTGAGAACTCCTTTACTTTGTCAAGTTTCAAAGAGCTACTACAAACCATATTGGATTTAGAGTTCCAAATTCATCTATCTATATAGGAGAGAACAGAGTGAAACCTAAGTATAAAAACTGTACTGTAGACGAATACTTCAACCTAGAAGAACAGAATTTGGTGAGCCAAGTGGGATTTGTGTACTGATCATTACCACCAAGTGTCATCAAGATTGCTTGAAAAAATATTTGCTGGTATTTCGGAAACTCGTAATTTCTTAGAAGCTTGGCAACCCCACTCAATGAAAGTGCTTTTCCACAGTCTGTGCCTAGGGTTACTTGAAGAGGATACAAACCATAGAGACAAAACTGAGAACTCCTTTATTTTGTCAAGTTTCAAAAGGCTACTACAAACCATGTTGGATTTAGAGTTCCAAATTCATCTATCTCTATAGGAGAGAACAGAGTGAAACCTAAAAATAAAAACTGCTACTGTAGACGAACGCTTCAACCTAAAAGAACAAAATTTGGTGAGCCAAGTGGGATTTGTGGACTTGTCATTACCACCAGGTATCATTAAGATTGGGTGAAAAAATATTTGCCAGTATTTCGGAAACTCGTAATTTCTTGGAAGCTTGGCAACCCCTCTCAATGAAAGTTCTTTTCCACAGTCTCTGCTTAGGGCTACTTGAAGACGAAACAAACCATAGAGACAAAACTGAGAATTCTTTTGTTTTTTCAAGTTTCAAATAGCTACTACAAACCATGTTGGTTTTAGAGTTCCAAATTCATCTCTCTATAGAGGAGAGAACAGAGTGAAACCTAAATATTAAAACTGCTAATGTAGATGAATGCTTCAACGTAAAAGAACAAAATTGGTGAGCCAAGTGGGATTGTGTACTGATCTTTACCACCAAGTGTCATCAAGATTGCGTGAAAAAATATTTGCTGGTATTTCAGAAACTCGTTATTTCTTAGAGGCTTGGAAAACCCACGCAATGAAAGTGCTTTTCCATAGTCTGTTCCTAGGGGTACTTGAAGAGGAAACAATCCAGAGAGACAAAACAGAGAACTCCTTTATTTTGTCAAGTTTCAAAGAGCTACTACAAACCATGTTGGATTTAGAAGTCCATATTCATCTATATATATATAGGAGAGAACATAGTGAAAACTAAAAATAAAAACTGCTACTGTAAACGAACGCTTCAACCTAGAAGAACAAAATTTGGTGAGCCAAGTGGGATTTGTGGACTTGTCATTACCACCACGTATCATCAAGATTGGGTGAAAAAATATTTGCTTGCATTTCGGAAACTCGTAATTTCTTGGAAGCTTGGCAACCCCTCTCAATGAAAGTGCTTTTCCACAGTCTCTGCTTAGGGATACTTGAAGCGGAAACAAATCATAGAGACAAAACTGAGAACACCTTTATTTTGTCAATTTTCAAAGAGCTATTACAAACCATGTTGGTTTTAGAGTTCCAAATTCATCTATCTATATAGCAGAGAACAGAGTGAAACCTAAACATAAAAACAGCTACTGTAGACGAACGCTTCAACCTAGAAGAACAAAATTTGGTGAACCAAGTGGGATTTGTGTACTGATCATTACCACCAAGTATCATCAAGATTGGGTGAAAAAATATTTACTGGTATTTCGGAAACTCGTAATTTCTTGGAAGCTTGGCAACCCCTCTCAAGGAAATTGCTTTTCCACAGTCACTCCTTAGGGCTACTTGAAGCGGAAACAAATCATAGAGACAAATCTGGGAACTCCTTTATTTTGTCAAGTTTCAAAGAGCTACTGCAAACCATGTTGGATTTAGAGTTCCAAATTCATCTGTCTATATAAGAGAGAACAGAGTGAAACCTAAATATAAAAACTGCTACTGTAGACGAACTCTTCAACCTAGAAGAACAAAATTTGGTGAGCCAAGTGGGATTTAGTCCTGATTATTACCACCAAGTATCATCAAGATTCGGTGAAAAAATATTTGCTGGTGTTTCGGAAACTCGCTATTTCTTAGAAGCTTGGCAAGCCCTCTCAATGAAAGTGCTTTTCCACAGTCAGTGTCTAGGACTATTTGAAGAGGAAACAAAACATGGAGACAAAACTGAGAACTACTTTAATTTGTCAAGTTTCAATGAGCTACTGCAAACCATGTTGGATTTAGAGTTCCAAATTCATCTATCTATATAGGAGAGAACAGAGGGAAACCTAAATATAAAAACTGCTAAGGTAGACGAACGCTTCAAACTAGAAGAGCAAAATTTGGTGAGCCAAGTGGGATTTGTGTACTGATCATTACCACAAAGTATCATCAACATTGGGTGAAAAAATATTTGCTGGTATTTCGGAAACTCGTTATTTCTTAGAAGCTTGGCAACCCCTCTCAATGAAAGTGCTTTTCCACAGTCTCTGCTTAGGGATACTTGAAGCGGAAACAAATCATAGAGACAAAACTGAGAACACCTTTATTTTGTCAATTTTCAAAGAGCTAATACAAACCACATTGGATTTACAGTTCCAAATTCATCCATCTATATAGGAGAGAACAGAGTGAAACCTAAATATAAAAACTGCTACTGTAGACGAACTCTTCAACCTAGAAGAACAAAATTTGGGGAACCAAGTGGGATTTGTGTACAAATCTTCACCACCAAGTATCATCACGATTGGGTGAAAAAATATTGCTGGTAATTCGGAAACTCGTTACTTCTTAGAAGCTTGGCAACCCCTCTCAATGTAAATGCTTTTCCACAGTCTGTGTCTGGTGCTACTTGAAGAGGAAACAAACCATAGAGACAAAACTGAGAACTCCTTTATTTTGACAAGTTTCAAAGAGCTACTACAAACCATGTTGGATTTAGAGTTCCAAATTCATCTATCTATATAGGAGAGAACAGAGGGAAACCTAAATATAAAAACTGCTACTGTAGACGAACGCTTCAACCTAGAAGAACAAAATTTGGTGAGCCAAGTGGGATTTGTGTACTTCTCCTTACCACCAAGTATCATCAAGATTGGGTGAAAAAATATTTGCTGGTGTTTCGGAAACTCGTTATTTCTTAGAAGCTTGGCAACCCCTCACAATGAAAGTGCTTTTCCACAGTCTGTGCCAGGGCTACTTGAAGAGGAAACAACCCATAGAGACAAAACTGAGAACTCCTTTATTTTGTCAAGTTTCAAAGAGCTACTACAAACCATGTTGGATTTAGAGTTCCAAATTCATCTATCGATATAGCAGAGAACAGAGTGAAACCTAAACATAAAAACTGCTACTGTAGACGAACGCTTCAACCTAGAAGAAGAAAAATTTGGTCAGCCAAGTGGGATTTTTGTATTGATCATTACCACCAACAATCATCAAGATTGGGTGAAAAAAGATTTGCTGGTATTTCGGAAACTAGTAATTTCTTGGAAGCTTGGCAACCCCTCTCAATGAAAGTGCTTTTCAACCGTCTGTGCCTAGGGTTACTTGAAGAGGAAACAAACCATAGAGACAAAACAGAGAACTAATTATTTTGTCAAGTTGCAAAGAGCCACTACAAACCATGTTGGATTTAGAGTTCCAAATTCATCTATCTATATAGCAGAGAACAGAGTGAAACCTAAACATAAAAATAGCTACTGTAGATGAACGCTTCAACCTAGAAGAACAAAACTTGGTGAGCCAAGTTGGATTGGTGTACTGATCATTACCACCAAGCATCATCAAGATTGGGTGAAAATATTTGCTGGTATTTTGGAAACTCGTAATTTCTTGGAAGCTTGGCAACTTCTTTCAATGAAAGTGCTTTTCCACAGTCTCTGCTTAGGCCTACATGAAGCGGAAACAAATCATAGAGACAAAACTGAGAACTCCTTTACTTTGTCAAGTTTCAAAGAGCTACTACAAACCATATTGGAATTAGAGTTCCAAATTCACCTATCTATATAGGAGAGAACAGAGTGAAACCTAAATATAAAAACTGTACTGTAGACGAATACTTCAACCTAGAAGAACAGAATTTGGTGAGCCAAGTGGGATTTGTGTACTGATCATTACCACCAAGTGTCATCAAGATTGCTTGAAAAAATATTTGCTGGTATTTCGGAAACTCGTAATTTCTTAGAAGCTTGGCAACACCACTCAATGAAAGTGCTTTTCCACAGTCTGTGCCTAGGGTTACTTGAAGAGGATACAAACCATAGAGACAAAACTGAGAACTCCTTTATTTTGTCAAGTTTCAAAAAGCTACTACAAACCATGTTGGATTTAGAGTTCCAAATTCATCTATCTCTATAGGAGAGAACAGAGTGAAACCTAAAAATAAAAACTGCTACTGTAGACGAACGCTTCAACCTAAAAGAACAAAATTTGGTGAGCCAAGTGGGATTTTTGGACTTGTCATTACCACCAGGTATCATTAAGATTGGGTGAAAAAATATTTGCCGGTATTTCGGAAACTCGTAATTTCTTGGAAGCTTGGCAACCCCTCTCAATGAAAGTTCTTTTCCACAGTCTCTGCTTAGGGCTACTTGAAGATGAAACAAACCATAGAGACAAAACTGAGAACTCCTTTGTTTTTTCAAGTTTCAAATAGCTACTACAAACCATGTTGGTTTTAGAGTTCCAAATTCATCTATCTATATAGCAGAGAACAGAGTGAAACCTAAACATAAAAACAGCTACTGTAGACGAACGCTTCAACCTAGAAGAACAAAATTTGGTGAACCAAGTGGGATTTGTGTACTGATCATTACTACCAAGTATCATCACGATTGGGTGAAAAAATATTTACTGGTATTTCGGAAACTCGTAATTTCTTGGAAGCTTGGCAACCCCTCTCAAGGAAATTGCTTTTCCACAGTCACTCCTTAGGGCTACTTGAAGCGGAAACAAATCATAGAGACAAATCTGGGAACTCCTTTATTTTGTCAAGTTTCAAAGAGCTACTGCAAACCATGTTGGATTTAGAGTTCCAAATTCATCTGTCTATATAAGAGAGAACAGAGTGAAACCTAAATATAAAAACTGCTACTGTAGACGAACTCTTCAACCTAGAAGAACAAAATTTGGTGAGCCAAGTGGGATTTAGTCCTGATTATTACCACCAAGTATCATCAAGATTCGGTGAAAAAATATTTGCTGGTGTTTCGGAAACTCGCTATTTCTTAGAAGCTTGGCAAGCCCTCTCAATGAAAGTGCTTTTCCACAGTCAGTGCCTAGGACTATTTGAAGAGGAAACAAAACATGGAGACAAAACTGAGAACTACTTTAATTTGTCAAGTTTCAAAGAGCTACTGCAAACCATGTTGGATTTAGAGTTCCAAATTCATCTATCTATATAGGAGAGAACAGAGGGAAACCTAAATATAAAAACTGCTAAGGTAGACGAACGCTTCAAACTAGAAGAGCAAAATTTGGTGAGCCAAGTGGGATTTGTGTACTGATCATTACCACAAAGTATCATCAACATTGGGTGAAAAAATATTTGCTGGTATTTCGGAAACTCGTTATTTCTTAGAAGCTTGGCAACCCCTCTCAATGAAAGTGCTTTGCCACCGTCTGTGCCTAGGGCTACTTGAAGAGGAAACAAACAATAGAGACAAAACTGAGAACACCTTTATTTTGTCAAGTTTCAAAGAGCTACTACAAACCATGTTGGATTTAGAATTCCAAATTCATCTATCTATATAGCAGAGAATAGAGTGAAACCTAATATAAAAACTGCTACTGTAGATGAACGCTTCAAACTAGAAGAACAAAATTTGGTGGGCCAAGTGGGATTTGTGTACTCATCATTACCACCACGTATCATCAAGATTCGGTGAAAAAATATTTGTGCGTATTTCGGAAACTCGTTAATTTATAGAAGCTTGGCAACCGCTCTCAATGAAAGTGCTTTTCCACAGTCTGTGCCTAGGTCTACTTGAAGAGGAAACAAAACATAGAGACAAAACTGAGTACAACTTTATTTTGCCAAGTTTCAAAGAGCTACTGCAAACCATGTTGGATTTAGAGTTCCAAAGTCATCTGTCTATATAGGAGAGAACAGAGGGAAACCTAAATATAAAAACTGCTAAGGTAGACGAACGCTTCAAACTAGAAGAGCAAAATTTGGTGAGCCAAGTGGGATTTGTGTACTGATCATTACCACAAAGTATCATCAACATTGGGTGAAAAAATATTTGCTGGTATTTCGGAAACTCGTTATTTCTTAGAAGCTTGGCAACCCCTCTCAATGAAAGTGCTTTTCCACCGTCTGTGCCTAGGGCTACTTGAAGAGGAAACAAACAATAGAGACAAAACTGAGAACACCTTTATTTTGTCAAGTTTCAAAGAGCTACTACAAACCATGTTGGATTTAGAATTCCAAATTCATCTATCTATATAGCAGAGAATAGAGTGAAACCTAATATAAAAACTGCTACTGTAGATGAACGCTTCAAACTAGAAGAACAAAATTTGGTGGGCCAAGTGGGATTTGTGTACTCATCATTACCACCACGTATCATCAAGATTCGGTGAAAAAATATTTGTGCGTATTTCGGAAACTCGTTAATTTATAGAAGCTTGGCAACCGCTCTCAATGAAAGTGCTTTTCCACAGTCTGTGCCTAGGTCTACTTGAAGAGGAAACAAAACATAGAGACAAAACTGAGTACAACTTTATTTTGCCAAGTTTCAAAGAGCTACTGCAAACCATGTTGGATTTAGAGTTCCAAAGTCATCTGTCTATATAGGAGAGAACAGAGTGAAACCTACATATAAAAACTGCTACTGTAAAGGAACGCTTCAACCTAGAAGATCAAAATTTGGTGAGCCAAGTGGGATTTCTGTACTGATCATTACCACCAAATATCATCAACCTTGGGTGAAAAGATATTTGCTGGTATTTCAGAAAATCGTTATTTCTTAGAAGCTTGGCAACACCTCTCAATGAAAGTGCTTTTCCACCGTCTGTGCCTAGGGCTACTTGAAGAGGAAACAAACCATAGAGACAAAACTGAGAACACCTTTATTTTTTCAAGTTTCAAAGAGCTACTACAAACCATGTTGGATTTAGAGTTCCAAATTCATCTATCTATATAGTAGAGAACAGAGTGAAACCTAAAATTAAAAACTGCTACTGTAGACAAATACTTCAACCTAGAAGAACAAAATTTGGTGAGCAAAGTGGGACTTGTGTACTGATCATTACCACCAAGTGTCATCAAGATTGCGTGAAAAAATATTTGCTGGTATTTCAGAAACTCGTTATTTCTTACAGCTTGGCAAACCCACTCAATGAAAGTGCTTTTCCACAGTCTCTTCCTAGGGGTACTTGAAGAGGATACAAACCATAGAGACAAAACTGAGAACTCCTTTATTTTGTCAAGTTTCAAAGAGCTACTACTAACCATGTTGGATTTAGAGTTCCAAATTCATCTATCTATATAGGAGAGAACAGAGTGAAACCTTAAAATAAAAACTGGTACTGTAAACAAACGCTTCAACCTAGAAGAACAAAATTTGGTGAGCAAAGTGGGATTTGTGGACTTGTCATTACCACCATGTATCATCAAGATTGGGTGAAAATATATTTGCTGGTATTTTGGAAACTCGTAATTTCTTGGAAGCTTTGCAACCCCTTTCAATGAAAGTGCGTTTCCACCGTCTGTGCCTAGGGCTACTTCAAGAGGAAACAAACCATAGAGACAAAACAGAGAACCCTTTTATTTTGTCAAGTTTCAAAGAGCCACTACAAACCATGATGGATTTAGAGATCCAAATTCATCTATCTATATAGGAGAGAACAGAGGGAAACCTAAATATAAAAACTGCTACTGTAGACGAACGCTTCAACCTAGAAGAACAAAATTTGGAAGGCTAAGTGGGATTTGTGTACTGATCATTACCACCTAGTATCATCAACATTGGGTTAAAAAATATTTGCTTGTATTTCGGAAACTCGTTATTTCTTAGAAGCTTGGCAACCCCTCTCAAAAAAAGTGCTTTTCCACAGTCTGTGCCTAGGGCTACTTGAAGAGGAAACAAACCATAGAGACAAAACTGAGAAGTACTTTATTTTGTCAAGTTTTAAAGAGCTACTACAAACCATGTTAAATTTAGAGTTCCAAATTCATCTATCTATATAGGAGAGAACAGAGGGAACCTAAAAATATAAACTGCTACTCTAAACGAACGCTTCAACCTAGAAGAACAAAATTTGATGAGCCAAGTGGGAATTGTGTACTTGAAATTACCACCACGTATGATCAACATTGGGTGAAAAAATATTTGGTGGTGTTTCGGAAACTCATAATTTCTTGGAAGCTTGTCAACCCCTCTCAATGAATGTGATTTTCCAAAGTCTCTGCTTAGGGCTACATGAAGCAGAGACAAATCATAGAGACAAAACTGAGAACTCCTTTATTTTGTCAAGTTTCAAAGAGATACTACAAACCATGTTGCATTTAGAGATCAAAATTCATCTATCTAAATAGGAGAGAACAGAGGGAACCTAAAAATATAAACTGCTACTGTAAACGATCGCTTCAACCTAGAAATCAAACTTAGGTGAGCCAAGTGGGATTTTTTTACCTATCATTACCACAAAGTATCATCAAGATTGGGTGAAAAAATATTTGCTGGTATTTCAAAAACTCGTTATTTCTTAGAAGCTTGGCATCACCTCTCAATGAAAGTGCTTTTCCACAGTCTGTTCCTAGGGCTAGTTGATAAGGAAACAAACCATAGAGAAAAAACTGAGAACCCCTTTATTTTGTCAAGTTTCAAAGAGCTACTACAAACCGCATTGGATTTAGAGTTCCAAATTCATCTATCTATATAGGAGTGAACAGAGTGAAACCTAAATATAAAAACTGCTACTGTAGACGAACGCGTCAACGTAGAAGAACAAACTTTGGTGAGCCAAGTGGGATTTGTGTACTGATCACTACCACCAAGTATCATCAAGACTGTGTGAAAAAATATTTGCTGGTATTTCGGAAATTCGTTATTTCTTAGAAGCTTGGCAACCACTCTCAATGAAAGTGCTTTTCCACGCTCTATGCCTAGGGCTACTTGAGGAGGAAGCAAACAATAGAGACAAAACTGAGAACTCCTTTATTTTGTCAAGTTTCAAAGAGCTACTACAAACCATGTCGGATTTAGAGTTCCAAATTCATCTAACTATATATGAGAGAACAGAGTGAAACCTAATTAAAAAAACTGCTACTGTAGATGAACGCTTCAAACTAGAAGAACAAAATTTGGTGAGCCAAGTGGGATTTACCACCATGTATCATCGACATTGGGTGAAGAAATATTTGCTGATATTTCGGAAACTCGTTATTTCTTAGAGGCTTGGCAACCCCTCTCAATGAAAGTGCTTTTCCACAGTCTGTGCCTAGGGCTACTTGAAGAGGAAACAAACCATAGATTCAAAACTGAGAACTGCTTTATTTTGTCAACTTTCAAAGAGCTACTACAAACCATGTTGGATATAGTGTTCCAAATTCATATATCTATATAGGAGAGAACAGAGTGAAACCTAAAGATGAAAACTGCTACTGTAAACGAACGCTTCAACCTAGAAGAACAAATTTGGTGAGCCAAGTGGGATTTGTGTTGTGATCATTACCAACAAGTATCATCAAGATTGGGTGAAAAAATATTTGCTGGTATTTCGGAAGCTCGTTATTTCTTAGAAGCTTGGCCACCCCTCTCAATGAAAGTGCTTTTCCACAGTCTGTGCCAAGGGCTACTTGAAGAGGAAACAAACCAGAGATAAAAAACTGAGAACTCCTTTATTTTGTCAAGTATCAAAGAGCTACTACAAACCGCGTTGGATTTAGAGTTCCAAATTCGTCTATCTATATAGGAGTGAACAGAGTGAAACCTAAATATAAAAACTGCTACTGTAGACGAACACGATAACGTAGAAGAACAAACTTTGGTGAGCCAAGTGGTATTTGTGTACTGATCATTGCTACTAAGTATCATCAAGACTGGGTGAAAAAATATTTGCTGGTATTTAGGAAAATCGTTGATTCTTAGAAGCTTGGCATCCCCTCTCAATGAAAGTGATTGTCCACACTCTGTGCCAAGGGCTACTGGAAGAGGAAACAAACCATAGAGACAAAACTGAGAACTCCTTTATTTTGTCAAGTTTCAAAGGGCTACTACAAACCATGTTGTATTTAGAGTTCCAAATTCATCTATCTACATAGGAGAGAACAGAGTGAAACCTAAATAAAAAACTGCTACTGTAGACGAACGCTTCCACCTAGAAGAACAAAATTTGGTGAGCCAAGTGGGATTTGTGTACAGATAATTACCACCTAGTATCATCAATATTGGGTGAAAAAATAGTTGCTGGTATTTCGGAAACTCGTTATTTCTTAGAAGCTTGGAAACCCCTCTCAATGAAAGCGCTTTTCCACAGTCTGTGCCTAGGGCTACTTGAAGATTAAACAAACCATAGAGACAAAACTGAGAACTCGTTTATTTTGTCAAGTTTCATGGAGCTACTACAAACCATGTTGGATTTAGAGTTCCAAATTCACATATCTATATAGGAGAGAACAGAGGGAAACCTAAATAAAAACTGCTACTGTAGACGAACGCTTCAACCTAGAAGAACAAAATTTGAAAGGCCAAGTGGGATTTGTGTACTGATCATTACCACCTAGTATCATCAACATTGGGTGAAAAAATATTTGCTTGTATTTCGGAAACTCGGTATTTCTTAGAAGCTTGGCAACCCCTCTCAATGAAAGTGCTTTTCCACAGTCTGTGCCTAGGGCTACTTGAAGAGGAAACAAACCATAGAGACAAAACTGAGAAGTCCTTTATTTTGTCAAGTGTCAAAGAGCTACTACAAACCATGTTGGATTTAGAGTTCCAAATTCATCTATCTATCTAGGAGAGAACAGAGGGAACCTAAAAATATAAACTGCTACTGTAAACGAACGCTTCTACCTAGAAGAACAAAATTTGGAAGGCCAAGTGGGATTTGTGTTTTGATCATTACCACCAAGTATCATCAAGATTGGGTAAAAAATATTTGGTGGTATTTCGGAAACTCGTTATTTCTTAGAAGCTTGGCAACCCCTCTCAATGAAAGTGCTTTTCCACAGTCTGTGCCTAGGGCTACTTGAAGAGGAAACAAACCATAGAGAAAAAACTGAGAACTTTTTTATTTTGTTAAGTTTCAAACAGCTACTACAAACCACGTTGGATTTAGAGTTCCACAATTATCTATCTATATAGGAGTGAACAGAGTGATACCTAAAAATAAAAGCTGCTACTGTAACCAACGCTTCAACCTAGAAGTACAAATTTGGTGAGCCAAGTGGGATTTGTGTTGTGATCATTACCACCAAGTATCATCAACATTGGGTGAAAAAATATTTGCTGGAATTTCGTAAGCTGGTTATTTCTTAGAAGCTTGGCCACCCCTCTCAATGAAAGTGCTTTTCCACAGTCTGTGCCAAGGTCTACTTGAAGAGGAAACAAACCATAGAGAAAAAACTGAGAACGCCTTTATTTTGTCAAGTTTCAAAGAGCTACTACAAACCATGTTGGAATTAGAGTTCCAAATTCATCTAACTATATATGAGAGAACAGAGTGAAACCTAATTAAAAAAACTGCTACTGTAGATGAACGCTTCAGACTAGAAGAACAAAATTTGGTGAGCCAAGTGGGATTTACCACCAAGTATCATCGACATTGGGTGAAGAAATATTTGCTGATATTTCGGAAACTCGTTATTTCTTAGAGGCTTGGCAACCCCTCTCAATGAAAGTGCTTTTCCACAGTCTGTGCCTAGGGCTACTTGAAGAGGAAACAAACCTTAGAGAGAAAACTGAGAACTCCTTTATTTTGTCAAGTTTCAAAGAGCTACTACAAACCATGTTGGATTTAGAGTTCCAAATTCATCTATCTATATAGGAGAGAACAGAGTGAAACCTAAATAAAAAACTGCTACTGTAGACGAACGCTTCAACCTAGAAGAACAAAATATGGTGAGCCAAGTTGGATTTGTGTACTGATCATTACCACCTTGTATCATCAACATTGGGTGAAAAAATATTTGCTGGTATATCGGAAACTAGTTATGTCTTAGAAGCTTGGACACCCCTCTCAATGAAAGTGCTTTTCCACAGTCTGTTTCTAGGGCTACTTGAAGAGGAAACAAACCATAGATTCAAAACTGAGAACTGCTTTATTTTGTCAACTTTCAAAGAGCTACTAAAAACCATGTTGGATATAGAGTTCCAAATTCATCTATCTATATAGGAGTGAACAGAGTGAAACCTAAATATAAAAACTGCTACTGTAGACGAACGCGATAACGTAGAAGAACAAACTTTGGTGAGCCAAGTGGTATTTGTGTACTGATCATTGCTACTAAGTATCATCAAGACTGGGTGAAAAAATATTTGCTGGTATTTCGGAAAATCGTTGTTTCTTAGAAGCTTGGCAACCCCTCTCAATGAAAGTGATTGTCCACACTCTGTGCCAAGGGCTACTGGAAGAGGAAACAAACCATAGAGACAAAACTGAGAACTCCTTTATTTTGTCAAGTTTCAAAGGGCTACTACAAACCATGTTGTATTTAGAGTTCCAAATTCATCTATCTACATAGGAGAGAACAGAGTGAAACCTAAATAAAAAACTGCTACTGTAGACGAACGCTTCCACCTAGAAGAACAAAATTTGGTGAGCCAAGTGGGATTTGTGTACAGATAATTACCACCTAGTATCATCAATATTGGGTGAAAAAATAGTTGCTGGTATTTCGGAAACTCGTTATTTCTTAGAAGCTTGGAAACCCCTCTTAATGAAAGCGCTTTTCCACAGTCTGTGCCGAGGGCTACTTGAAGAGGAAACAAACCATAGAGACAAAACTGAGAACTCCTTTATTTTGTCAAGTTTCATGGAGCTACTACAAACCATGTTGGATTTAGAGTTCCAAATTCACATATCTATATAGGAGAGAACAGAGGGAAACCTAAATAAAAACTGCTACTGTAGACGAACGCTTCAACCTAGAAGAACAAAATTTGGAAGGCCAAGTGGGATTTGTGTACTGATCATTACCACCTAGTATCATCAACATTGGGTGAAAAAATATTTGCTTGTATTTCGGAAACTCGGTATTTCTTAGAAGCTTGGCAACCCCTCTCAATGAAAGTGCTTTTCCACAGTCTGTGCCTAGGGCTACTTGAAGAGGAAACAAACCATAGAGACAAAACTGAGAAGTCCTTTATTTTGTCAAGTGTCAAAGAGCTCCTACAAACCATGTTGGATTTAGAGTTCCAAATTCATCTATCTATCTAGGAGAGAACAGAGGGAACCTAAAAATATAAACTGCTACTGTAAACGAACGCTTCTACCTAGAAGAACAAAATTTGGAAGGCCAAGTGGGATTTGTGTTTTGATCATTACCACCAAGTATCATCAAGATTGGGTAAAAAATATTTGGTGGTATTTCGGAAACTCGTTATTTCTTAGAAACTTGGCAACCCCTCTCAATGAAAGTGCTTTTCCACAGTCTGTGCCTAGGGTTACTTGAAGAGGAAACAAACCATAGAGAAAAAACTGAGAACTTTTTTATTTTGTTAAGTTTCAAAGAGCTACTACAAACCACGTTGGATTTAGAATTCCACAATTATCTATCTATATAGGAGTGAACAGAGTGATACCTAAAAATAAAAGCTGCTACTGTAAACGAACGCTTCAACCTAGAAGTACAAATTTGGTGAGCCAAGTGGGATTTGTGTTGTGATCATTACCACCAAGTATCATCAACATTGGGTGAAAAAATATTTGCTGGAATTTCGTAAGCTGGTTATTTCTTAGAAGCTTGGCCACCCCTCTCAATGAAAGTGCTTTTCCACAGTCTGTGCCAAGGTCTACTTGAAGAGGAAACAAACCATAGAGAAAAAACTGAGAACGCCTTTATTTTGTCAAGTTTCAAAGAGCTACTACAAACCATGTTGGAATTAGAGTTCCAAATTCATCTAACTATATATGAGAGAACAGAGTGAAACCTAATTAAAAAAACTGCTACTGTAGATGAACGCTTCAGACTAGAAGAACAAAATTTGGTGAGCCAAGTGGGATTTACCACCAAGTATCATCGACATTGGGTGAAGAAATATTTGCTGATATTTCGGAAACTCGTTATTTCTTAGAGGCTTGGCAACCCCTCTCAATGAAAGTGCTTTTCCACAGTCTGTGCCTAGGGCTACTTGAAGAGGAAACAAACCTTAGAGAGAAAACTGGGAACTCCATTATTTTGTCAAGTTTCAAAGAGCTACTACAAACCATGTTGGATTTAGAGTTCCAAATTCATCTATCTATATAGGAGAGAACAGAGTGAAACCTAAATAAAAAACTGCTACTGTAGACGAACGCTTCAACCTAGAAGAACAAAATATGGTGAGCCAAGTTGGATTTGTGTACTGATCATTACCACCTTGTATCATCAACATTGGGTGAAAAAATATTTGCTGGTATATCGGAAACTAGTTATGTCTTAGAAGCTTGGACACCCCTCTCAATGAAAGTGCTTTTCCACAGTCTGTTTCTAGGGCTACTTGAAGAGGAAACAAACCATAGATTCAAAACTGAGAACTGCTTTATTTTGTCAACTTTCAAAGAGCTACTACAAACCATGTTGGATATAGTGTTCCAAATTCATATATCTATATAGGAGAGAACAGAGTGAAACCTAAAGATGAAAACTGCTACTGTAAACGAACGCTTCAACCTAGAAGAACAAATTTGGTGAGCCAAGTGGGATTTGTGTTGTGATCATTACCACCAAGTATCATCAAGATTGGGTGAAAAAATATTTGCTGGTATTTCGGAAGCTCGTTATTTCTTAGAAGCTTGGCAACCCCTCTCAATGAAAGTGCTTTTCCACAGTCTCTGCTTAGGGCTACTTGAAGAGGAAACAAACCATAGAAACAAAACTGAGAACTCCTTTATTTTGTCAAGTTTCAAAGAGCTACTACAAACCATGTTGGATTTAGAGTTCCAAATTCATCTAACTATATATGAAAGAACAGAGTGAAACCTAATTATAAAAACTGCTAATGTAGACGAACGCTTCAAACTAGAAGAACAAAATTTGGTGAGCCAAGTGGAATTTGAGTACTGATCATTACCACCAAGTATCATCAAGATTGGGTGAAAAAATATTTGGTAGTATTTAGGAAACTCGGTATTTCTTAGAAGCTTGGCAACCCCTCTCAATGAAAGTGATTTTACACAGTCTGTGCCTAGGGCTACTTGAAGAGGAAACAAACCATAGAGACAAAAGTGGGAACACCATTTTTTTGTCAAGTTTCAAAGAGCTACTACAAACCATGTTGGATTTAGAGTTCTAAATTCATCTATCTATATAGGAGAAAACAGAGTGAATCCTAAATATAAAAACTGCTACTGTAGACGAACGCTTCAACCTAGAAGAACAAAAGTTGGTGAGCCAAGTGGGATTTGTGTACTGATCATTACCTCCTAGTATCATCAACATTGGGTGAAAAAATATTTGCTGGTATTTCGGAAAATCGTTATTTCTTAGAATCTTGGCAACCCCTCTCAATGAAAGTGCTTTTCCACAGTCTGTGCCTAGGGCTACTTGAAGAGGAAACAAACCATAGAGACAAAACTGAGAACTTCTTTATTTTGTCAAGTTTCAAAGAGCTACTACAAACCATGTTGGATTTAGAGTTCCAAATTCATCTATCTATATAGGAGAGAACAGAGTGAAACCTAATCATAAAAACTGCTACTGTAGACGAACGCTACAAAATAGAAGAACAAAATTTGGTGAGCCAAGTGGGATTTGTGTACTGATCATTACCACCAAGTATCATCAAGATTGGGTGAAAAAATATTTGCTAGTATTTCGGAAATTCGTTATATCTTAGAAGCTTGGCAACCCCTCTCAATGAAAGTGCTTTTACACAGTCTGTTCCTAGGGATACTTGAAGAGGAAACAAACCATAGAGACAAAACTGGGAACTCCATTATTTTGTCAAGTTTCAAAGAGCTACTACAAACCATGTTCGATTTAGTGTTTCAAATTTATCTATCTATATAGGATAGAACAGAGTGAAACCTAAATATAAAAACTGCTATTGTAGACGAACGCTTCAACCTAGAAGAACAAAATTTGGTGAGCCAAGTGGGATTTGTTTACTGATCATTACCAACTAGTATCATCAAGACTGTGTGAAAAAATATTTGCTGGTATTTCGGAAACTCGTTACTTCTTAGAAGCTTGGCAACCACTCTCAATGAAAGTGCTTTTCCAAACTCTGTGCCTAGGGCTTCTTGAAGAGGAAACAAACCATAGAGACAAAACTGAGAACTCCTTTATTTTGTCAAGTTTCAAAGAGCTACTACAAACCATGTTGGAATTAGAGTTCCAAATTCATCTAACTATATATGAGAGAACAGAGTGAAACCTAATTATAAAAACTGCTACTGTAGAAGAACGCTTCAAACTAGAAGAACAAAATTTGGTGAGCCAAGTGGGATTTGTGTACTGATCATTACCACCAAGTATCATCAAGATTGGGTGAAAATATATTTGCTAGTATTTCGGAAACTCGTTATTTCTTAGAAGCTTGGCAACCCCTCTCAATGAAAGTGCTTTTACACAGTCTGTGCCTAGGGCTACTTGAAGAGGAAACAAACCATAGAGACAAAACTGGGAACTCCATTATTTTGTCAAGTTTCAAAGAGCTACTACAAACCATGTTGGATTTAGAGTTCTAAATTCATCTATCTATATAGGAGAGAACAGAGTGAATCCTAAATATAAAAACTGCTACTGTAGAAGAACGCTTCAACCTAGAAGAACAAAATTTGGTTAGCCAAGTGGGATGTGTGTTGTGATCATTACCACAAAGTATCATCAAGATTGGGTGAAAAAATATTTGCTAGTATTTAGGAAACTCGTAATTTCTTGGAAGCATGGCAACCCCTTTCAATGAAAATGCTTTTCCACAGTCTCTGCTTAGGGCTACATGAAGTGGAAACAAATCATAGAGACAAAACTGAGAACTCCTTTATTTTCTCAAGTTTCAAAGAGGTATTAAACATCATGTTGGATTTAGAGTCCCAAATTCATCTATCTATATAGGAGAGAACAGAGTGAAACCTAAATAATAAAATTGAAACTGTAGACGAACGCTTAAAAGTAGAAGAACAAAATTTGGTGAGCCAAGAGGGATTTGTGTACAGATCATTACCACCAAGTATCATCGACATTGGGTGAAAAAATATTTGCTGGTATTTCGGAAACTCGTTATTTCTTACAAGCTTGGCAACCCCTCTCAATGAAAGTGCTTTTCCACAGTCTGTGCCTAGGGCTACTTGAATAGGAAACAAACCATAGAGACAAAACTTAGAACTCTTTTATTTTGTCAACTTTCAAAGAGCTTCTACAAACCATGTTGGATTTAGAGTTCCAAATTCATCTATCTATATATTAGAGAGCAGAGTGAAACCTAAAAATAAAAACTGCTACTGTAAACGAACGCTTCAACCTAGAAGAAAAAAATTTGGTAGCCAAGTGGGATTTGTGTACTTGTCCTTACCACCACGTATCATCAACATTGGTTGAAAAAATATTTGCTGGTATTTCGGAAACTCGTAATTTCTTGGAAGCTTGGCAACCCCTTTCAATGAAAGTGCTTTTCCACAGTCTCTGCTTAGGGCTACATGAAGCAGAAACAAATCATAGAGACAAAACTGAGAACTCCTTTATTTTCTCAAGTTTCAAAAAGCTACTTCAAACCATGTTGGATTTAGAGTTCCAAATTCATCTATCTATATAGGAGAGAACAGAGTGAAACCTAAAAATAAAAACTGCTACTGTAAACGAACGCTTCAACCTAGAAGAAAAAAATTTGTTGAGCCAAGTGGGATTTGTGTACTTGTCCTTACCACAACGTATCATCAACATTGGGTGAAAAAATATTTGATGGTATTTCGGTAACTCGTAATTTCTTGGAAGCTTGGCAACCCCTTTCAATGAAAGTGCTTTTCCACAGTCTCTGCTTTGGACTACATGAAGCGGAAACAAATCATAGAGACAAAACTGAGAACTCTTTTATTTTGTCAAGATTCAAAGAGCTGCTACAAACCATGTTGGATTTAGACTTCCAAATTCATCTATCTCTATAGGAGAGAACAGAGTGAAACCTAAAAATAAAAACCGCTACTGTAGACAAACGCTTCAACCTGGAAGAACAACATTTGGTGAGCCAGTGGGATTTGCGTACTTGTCATTACCACCACGTATCATCAACATTGGGTGAAAAAATATTTGCTGCTATTTCGGAAAATCGTAATTTCTTGGAAGCTTGGCAACCCCTTTCAATGAAAGTGCTTTCCCACATTCTCTGCTTAGGGCTACATGAAGCGAAAACAAACCATAGAGACAAATCTGAGAACTCCTTTATTTTGTCAAGTTTCATGGAGCTACTACAAACCATGTTGGATTTAGAGTTCCAAATTCACATATCTATATAGGAGAGAACAGAGGGAAACCTAAATAAAAACTGCTACTGTAGACGAACGCTTCAACCTAGAAGAACAAAATTTGTAAGGCCAAGTGGGATTTGTGTACTGATCATTACCACCTAGTATCATCAACATTGGGTGAAAAAATATTTGCTTGTATTTTGGAAACTCGGTATTTCTTAGAAGCTTGGCAACCCCTCTCAATGAAAGTGCTTTTCCACAGTCTGTGCCTAGGGCTACTTGAAGAGGAAACAAACCATAGAGACAAAACTGAGAAGTCCTTTATTTTGTCAAGTTTCAAAGAGCTACTACAAACCATGTTGGATTTAGAGTTCCAAATTCATCTATCTATCTAGGAGAGAACACAGGGAACCTAAAAATATAAACTGCTACTGTAAACGAACGCTTCTACCTAGAAGAACAAAATTTGGAAGGCCAAGTGGGATTTGTGTTTTGATCATTACCACCAAGTATCATCAAGATTGGGTAAAAAATATTTGGTGGTATTTCGGAAACTCGTTATTTCTTAGAAGCTTGGCAACCCCTCTCAATGAAAGTGCTTTTCCACAGTCTGTGCCTAGGGCTACTTGAAGAGGAAACAAACCATAGAGAAAAAACTGAGAACTTTTTTATTTTGTTAAGTTTCAAAGAGCTACTACAAACCACGTTGGATTTAGAGTTCCACAATTATCTATCTATATAGGAGTGAACAGAGTGATACCTAAAAATAAAAGCTGCTACTGTAAACGAACGCTTCAACCTAGAAGTACAAATTTGGTGAGCCAAGTGGGATTTGTGTTGTGATCATTACCACCAAGTATCATCAACATTGGGTGAAAAAATATTCGCTGGAATTTCGTAAGCTGGTTATTTCTTAGAAGCTTGGCCACCCCTCTCAATGAAAGTGCTTTTCCACAGTCTGTGCCAAGGTCTACTTGAAGAGGAAACAAACCATAGAGAAAAAACTGAGAACGCCTTTATTTTGTCAAGTTTCAAAGAGCTACTACAAACCGCGTTGGATTTAGAGTTCCAAATTCATCTATCTATATAGGAGTGAACAGAGTGAAACCTAAATATAAAAACTGCTATTGTAGAAGAACGCTTCAACCTAGAAGAACAAAAGTTGGTGAGCCAAGTGGGATTTGTGTACTGATCATTACCACCTAGTATCATCAACATTGGGTGAAAAAATATTTGCTGGTTTTCGGAAATTCGTTATTTCTAAGAAGCTTGGCAACCCCTCTCAATGAAAGTGCTAATACACAGTCTGTGCCTAGGGATACTTGAAGAGGAAACAATCCATAGAGACGAAACTGGGAACTCCATTATTTTGTCAAGTTTCAAAGAGCTACTACAAACCATGTTGGATTTAGAGTTCCAAATTCATCTATCTATATAGGAGAGAACAGAGTGAAACCTAAATATAAAAACTGCTATTGTAGATGAACGCTTCAACCTAGAAGAACAAAATTTGGTGAGCCAAGTGGGATTTGTGTACTGATCATTACCACCTAGTATCATCAAGACTGTGTGAAAAAATATTTGCTGGTATTTCGGAAACTCGTTACTTCTTAAAAGCTTGGCAACCACTCTCAATGAAAGTGCTTTTCCACACTCTGTGCCTAGGGCTACTTGAAGAGGAAACAAACCATAGAGACAAAACTGAGAACTCCTTTATTTTGTCAAGTTTCAAAGAGCTACTACAAACCATGTTGGATTTAGAGTTCCAAATTCATCTAACTATATATGAGAGAACAGAGTGAAACCTAATTATAAAAACTGCTACTGTAGACGAACGCTTCATAATAGAAGAACAAAATTTGGTGAGCCAAGTGGGATTTACCACCAAGTATCATCGACATTGGGTGAAGAAATATTTGCTGATATTTCGGAAACTCGTTATTTCTTAGAGTCTTGGCAACCACTCTCAATTAAAGTGCTTTTCCACAGTCTCTGCCTAGGGCTACTTGAAGAGGAAACAAACCATAGAAACAAAACTGAGAACTCCCTTATTTTGTCAAGTTTCAAAGAGCTACTACAAACCGCATTGGATTTAGAGTTCCAAATTCATCTATCTATATAGGAGAGAACAGAGTGAAACCTAAATAAAAAACTGCTACTGTAGACGAACGCTTCAACCTAGAAGAACAAAATTTGGTGAGCCAAGTTGGATTTGTGTACTGATCATTACCACCTTGTATCATCAACATTGGGTGAAAAAATATTTGCTGGTATTTCGGAAACTAGTTATGTCTTAGAAGCTTGGACACCCCTCTCAATGAAAGTGCTTTTCCACAGTCTGTTTCTAGGGCTACTTGAAGAGGAAACAAACCATAGATTCAAAACTGAGAACTGCTTTATTTTGTCAACTTTCAAAGAGCTACTAAAAACCATGTTGGATATAGAGTTCCAAATTCATCTATCTATATAGGAGTGAACAGAGTGAAACCTAAATATAAAAACTGCTACTGTAGACGAACGCGATAACGTAGAAGAACAAACTTTGGTGAGCCAAGTGGTATTTGTGTACTGATCATTGCTACTAAGTATCATCAAGACTGGGTGAAAAAATATTTGCTGGTATTTCGGAAAATCGTTGTTTCTTAGAAGCTTGGCAACCCCTCTCAATGAAAGTGATTGTCCACACTCTGTGCCAAGGGCTACTGGAAGAGGAAACAAACCATAGAGACAAAACTGAGAACTCCTTTATTTTGTCAAGTTTCAAAGGGCTACTACAAACCATGTTGTATTTAGAGTTCCAAATTCATCTATCTACATAGGAGAGAACAGAGTGAAACCTAAATAAAAAACTGCTACTGTAGACGAACGCTTCCACCTAGAAGAACAAAATTTGGTGAGCCAAGTGGGATTTGTGTACAGATAATTACCACCTAGTATCATCAATATTGGGTGAAAAAATAGTTGCTGGTATTTCGGAAACTCGTTATTTCTTAGAAGCTTGGAAACCCCTCTTAATGAAAGCGCTTTTCCACAGTCTGTGCCGAGGGCTACTTGAAGAGGAAACAAACCATAGAGACAAAACTGAGAACTCCTTTATTTTGTCAAGTTTCATGGAGCTACTACAAACCATGTTGGATTTAGAGTTCCAAATTCACATATCTATATAGGAGAGAACAGAGGGAAACCTAAATAAAAACTGCTACTGTAGACGAACGCTTCAACCTAGAAGAACAAAATTTGGAAGGCCAAGTGGGATTTGTGTACTGATCATTACCACCTAGTATCATCAACATTGGGTGAAAAAATATTTGCTTGTATTTCGGAAACTCGGTATTTCTTAGAAGCTTGGCAACCCCTCTCAATGAAAGTGCTTTTCCACAGTCTGTGCCTAGGGCTACTTGAAGAGGAAACAAACCATAGAGACAAAACTGAGAAGTCCTTTATTTTGTCAAGTGTCAAAGAGCTCCTACAAACCATGTTGGATTTAGAGTTCCAAATTCATCTATCTATCTAGGAGAGAACAGAGGGAACCTAAAAATATAAACTGCTACTGTAAACGAACGCTTCTACCTAGAAGAACAAAATTTGGAAGGCCAAGTGGGATTTGTGTTTTGATCATTACCACCAAGTATCATCAAGATTGGGTAAAAAATATTTGGTGGTATTTCGGAAACTCGTTATTTCTTAGAAACTTGGCAACCCCTCTCAATGAAAGTGCTTTTCCACAGTCTGTGCCTAGGGTTACTTGAAGAGGAAACAAACCATAGAGAAAAAACTGAGAACTTTTTTATTTTGTTAAGTTTCAAAGAGCTACTACAAACCACGTTGGATTTAGAGTTCCACAATTATCTATCTATATAGGAGTGAACAGAGTGATACCTAAAAATAAAAGCTGCTACTGTAACCAACGCTTCAACCTAGAAGTACAAATTTGGTGAGCCAAGTGGGATTTGTGTTGTGATCATTACCACCAAGTATCATCAACATTGGGTGAAAAAATATTTGCTGGAATTTCGTAAGCTGGTTATTTCTTAGAAGCTTGGCCACCCCTCTCAATGAAAGTGCTTTTCCACAGTCTGTGCCAAGGTCTACTTGAAGAGGAAACAAACCATAGAGAAAAAACTGAGAACGCCTTTATTTTGTCAAGTTTCAAAGAGCTACTACAAACCATGTTGGAATTAGAGTTCCAAATTCATCTAACTATATATGAGAGAACAGAGTGAAACCTAATTAAAAAAACTGCTACTGTAGATGAACGCTTCAGACTAGAAGAACAAAATTTGGTGAGCCAAGTGGGATTTACCACCAAGTATCATCGACATTGGGTGAAGAAATATTTGCTGATATTTCGGAAACTCGTTATTTCTTAGAGGCTTGGCAACCCCTCTCAATGAAAGTGCTTTTCCACAGTCTGTGCCTAGGGGTACTTGAAGAGGAAACAAACCTTAGAGAGAAAACTGGGAACTCCATTATTTTGTCAAGTTTCAAAGAGCTACTACAAACCATGTTGGATTTAGAGTTCCAAATTCATCTATCTATATAGGAGAGAACAGAGTGAAACCTAAATAAAAAACTGCTACTGTAGACGAACGCTTCAACCTAGAAGAACAAAATATGGTGAGCCAAGTTGGATTTGTGTACTGATCATTACCACCTTGTATCATCAACATTGGGTGAAAAAATATTTGCTGGTATATCGGAAACTAGTTATGTGTTAGAAGCTTGGACACCCCTCTCAATGAAAGTGCTTTTCCACAGTCTGTTTCTAGGGCTACTTGAAGAGGAAACAAACCATAGATTCAAAACTGAGAACTGCTTTATTTTGTCAACTTTCAAAGAGCTACTACAAACCATGTTGGATATAGTGTTCCAAATTCATATATCTATATAGGAGAGAACAGAGTGAAACCTAAAGATGAAAACTGCTACTGTAAACGAACGCTTCAACCTAGAAGAACAAATTTGGTGAGCCAAGTGGGATTTGTGTTGTGATCATTACCACCAAGTATCATCAAGATTGGGTGAAAAAATATTTGCTGGTATTTCGGAAGCTCGTTATTTCTTAGAAGCTTGGCAACCCCTCTCAATGAAAGTGCTTTTCCACAGTCTCTGCTTAGGGCTACTTGAAGAGGAAACAAACCATAGAAACAAAACTGAGAACTCCTTTATTTTGTCAAGTTTCAAAGAGCTACTACAAACCATGTTGGATTTAGAGTTCCAAATTCATCTAACTATATATGAAAGAACAGAGTGAAACCTAATTATAAAAACTGCTAATGTAGATGAACGCTTCAAACTAGAAGAACAAAATTTGGTGAGCCAAGTGGAATTTGAGTACTGATCATTACCACCAAGTATCATCAAGATTGGGTGAAAAAATATTTGCTAGTATTTAGGAAACTCGGTATTTCTTAGAAGCTTGGCAACCCCTCTCAATGAAAGTGATTTTACACAGTCTGTGCCTAGGGCTACTTGAAGAGGAAACAAACCATAGAGACAAAAGTGGGAACACCATTTTTTTGTCAAGTTTCAAAGAGCTACTACAAACCATGTTGGATTTAGAGTTCTAAATTCATCTATCTATATAGGAGAAAACAGAGTGAATCCTAAATATAAAAACTGCTACTGTAGACGAACGCTTCAACCTAGAAGAACAATAGTTGGTGAGCCAAGTGGGATTTGTGTACTGATCATTACCTCCTAGTATCATCAACATTGGGTGAAAAAATATTTGCTGGTATTTCGGAAAATCGTTATTTCTTAGAATCTTGGCAACCCCTCTCAATGAAAGTGCTTTTCCACAGTCTGTGCCTAGGGCTACTTGAAGAGGAAACAAACCATAGAGACAAAACTGAGAACTTCTTTATTTTGTCAAGTTTCAAAGAGCTACTACAAACCATGTTGGATTTAGAGTTCCAAATTCATCTATCTATATAGGAGAGAACAGAGTGAAACCTAATCATAAAAACTGCTACTGTAGACGAACGCTACAAAATAGAAGAACAAAATTTGGTGAGCCAAGTGGGATTTGTGTACTGATCATTACCACCAAGTATCATCAAGATTGGGTGAAAAAATATTTGCTAGTATTTCGGAAATTCGTTATATCTTAGAAGCTTGGCAACCCCTCTCAATGAAAGTGCTTTTACACAGTCTGTTCCTAGGGATACTTGAAGAGGAAACAAACCATAGAGACAAAACTGGGAACTCCATTATTTTGTCAAGTTTCAAACAGCTACTACAAACCATGTTCGATTTAGTGTTTCAAATTCATCTATCTATATAGGATAGAACAGAGTGAAACCTAAATATAAAAAGTGCTATTGTAGACGAACGCTTCAACCTAGAAGAACAAAATTTGGTGAGCCAAGTGGGATTTGTTTACTGATCATTACCAACTAGTATCATCAAGACTGTGTGAAAAAATATTTGCTGGTATTTCGGAAACTCGTTACTTCTTAGAAGCTTGGCAACCACTCTCAATGAAAGTGCTTTTCCAAACTCTGTGCCTAGGGCTTCTTGAAGAGGAAACATACCATAGAGACAAAACTGAGAACTCCTTTATTTTGTCAAGTTTCAAAGAGCTACTACAAACCATGTTGGAATTAGAGTTCCAAATTCATCTAACTATATATGAGAGAACAGAGTGAAACCTAATTATAAAAACTGCTACTGTAGACGAACGCTTCAAACTAGAAGAACAAAATTTGGTGAGCCAAGTGGGATTTGTGTACTGATCATTACCACCAAGTATCATCAAGATTGGGTGAAAATATATTTGCTAGTATTTCGGAAACTCGTTATTTCTTAGAAGCTTGGCAACCCCTCTCAATGAAAGTGCTTTTACACAGTCTGTGCCTAGGGCTACTTGAAGAGGAAACAAACCATAGAGACAAAACTGGGAACTCCATTATTTTGTCAAGTTTCAAAGAGCTACTACAAACCATGTTGGATTTAGAGTTCTAAATTCATCTATCTATATAGGAGAGAACAGAGTGAATCCTAAATATAAAAACTGCTACTGTAGAAGAACGCTTCAACCTAGAAGAAAAAAATTTGGTAGCCAAGTGGGATTTGTGTACTTGTCCTTACCACCACGTATCATCAACATTGGTTGAAAAAATATTTGCTGGTATTTCGGAAACTCGTAATTTCTT
Organism: Callospermophilus lateralis; assembly: GCF_048772815.1. Lineage (NCBI taxonomy): Eukaryota > Metazoa > Chordata > Mammalia > Rodentia > Sciuridae > Callospermophilus > Callospermophilus lateralis. The sequence goes on from NW_027514635.1 coordinate 106,017, forward strand.
GGAAGCTTGGCAACCCCTTTCAATGAAAGTGCTTTTCCACAGTCTCTGCTTAGGGCTACATGAAGCAGAAACAAATCATAGAGACAAAACTGAGAACTCCTTTATTTTCTCAAGTTTCAAAAAGCTACTTCAAACCATGTTGGATTTAGAGTTCCAAATTCATCTATCTATATAGGAGAGAACAGAGTGAAACCTAAAAATAAAAACTGCTACTGTAAACGAACGCTTCAACCTAGAAGAAAAAAATTTGTTGAGCCAAGTGGGATTTGTGTACTTGTCCTTACCACAACGTATCATCAACATTGGGTGAAAAAATATTTGATGGTATTTCGGTAACTCGTAATTTCTTGGAAGCTTGGCAACCCCTTTCAATGAAAGTGCTTTTCCACAGTCTCTGCTTTGGACTACATGAAGCGGAAACAAATCATAGAGACAAAACTGAGAACTCTTTTATTTTGTCAAGATTCAAAGAGCTACTACAAACCATGTTGGATTTAGACTTCCAAATTCATCTATCTCTATAGGAGAGAACAGAGTGAAACCTAAAAATAAAAACCGCTACTGTAGACAAACGCTTCAACCTGGAAGAACAACATTTGGTGAGCCAAGTGGGATTTGCGTACTTGTCATTACCACCACGTATCATCAACATTGGGTGAAAAAATATTTGCTGCTATTTCGGAAAATCGTAATTTCTTGGAAGCTTGGCAACCCCTTTCAATGAAAGTGCTTTCCCACATTCTCTGCTTAGGGCTACATGAAGCGAAAACAAACCATAGAGACAAATCTGAGAACTCCTTTATTTTGTCAAGTTTCATGGAGCTACTACAAACCATGTTGGATTTAGAGTTCCAAATTCATCTAACTATATATGAGAGAACAGAGTGAAACCTAATTATAAAAACTGCTACTGTAGACGAACGCTTCAAACTAGAAGAACAAAATTTGGTGAGCCAAGTGGGATTTGTGTACTGATCATTACCACCAAGTATCATCAAGATTGGGTGAAAATATATTTGCTAGTATTTCGGAAACTCGTTATTTCTTAGAAGCTTGGCAACCCCTCTCAATGAAAGTGCTTTTACACAGTCTGTGCCTAGGGCTACTTGAAGAGGAAACAAACCATAGAGACAAAACTGGGAACTCCATTATTTTGTCAAGTTTCAAAGAGCTACTACAAACCATGTTGGATTTAGAGTTCTAAATTCATCTATCTATATAGGAGAGAACAGAGTGAATCCTAAATATAAAAACTGCTACTGTAGAAGAACGCTTCAACCTAGAAGAAAAAAATTTGGTAGCCAAGTGGGATTTGTGTACTTGTCCTTACCACCACGTATCATCAACATTGGTTGAAAAAATATTTGCTGGTATTTCGGAAACTCGTAATTTCTTGGAAGCTTGGCAACCCCTTTCAATGAAAGTGCTTTTCCACAGTCTCTGCTTAGGGCTACATGAAGCAGAAACAAATCATAGAGACAAAACTGAGAACTCCTTTATTTTCTCAAGTTTCAAAAAGCTACTTCAAACCATGTTGGATTTAGAGTTCCAAATTCATCTATCTATATAGGAGAGAACAGAGTGAAACCTAAAAATAAAAACTGCTACTGTAAACGAACGCTTCAACCTAGAAGAAAAAAATTTGTTGAGCCAAGTGGGATTTGTGTACTTGTCCTTACCACAATGTATCATCAACATTGGGTGAAAAAATATTTGATGGTATTTCGGTAACTCGTAATTTCTTGGAAGCTTGGCAACCCCTTTCAATGAAAGTGCTTTTCCACAGTCTCTGCTTTGGACTACATGAAGCGGAAACAAATCATAGAGACAAAACTGAGAACTCTTTTATTTTGTCAAGATTCAAAGAGCTACTACAAACCATGTTGGATTTAGACTTCCAAATTCATCTATCTCTATAGGAGAGAACAGAGTGAAACCTAAAAATAAAAACCGCTACTGTAGACAAACGCTTCAACCTGGAAGAACAACATTTGGTGAGCCAAGTGGGATTTGCGTACTTGTCATTACCACCACGTATCATCAACATTGGGTGAAAAAATATTTGCTGCTATTTCGGAAAATCGTAATTTCTTGGAAGCTTGGCAACCCCTTTCAATGAAAGTGCTTTCCCACATTCTCTGCTTAGGGCTACATGAAGCGAAAACAAACCATAGAGACAAATCTGAGAACTCCTTTATTTTGTCAAGTTTCATGGAGCTACTACAAACCATGTTGGATTTAGAGTTCCAAATTCACATATCTATATAGGAGAGAACAGAGGGAAACCTAAATAAAAACTGCTACTGTAGACGAACGCTTCAACCTAGAAGAACAAAATTTGTAAGGCCAAGTGGGATTTGTGTACTGATCATTACCACCTAGTATCATCAACATTGGGTGAAAAAATATTTGCTTGTATTTTGGAAACTCGGTATTTCTTAGAAGCTTGGCAACCCCTCTCAATGAAAGTGCTTTTCCACAGTCTGTGCCTAGGGCTACTTGAAGAGGAAACAAACCATAGAGACAAAACTGAGAAGTCCTTTATTTTGTCAAGTGTCAAAGAGCTACTAAAAACCATGTTGGATTTAGAGTTCCAAATTCATCTATCTATCTAGGAGAGAACACAGGGAACCTAAAAATATAAACTGCTACTGTAAACGAACGCTTCTACCTAGAAGAACAAAATTTGGAAGGCCAAGTGGGATTTGTGTTTTGATCATTACCACCAAGTATCATCAAGATTGGGTAAAAAATATTTGGTGGTATTTCGGAAACTCGTTATTTCTTAGAAGCTTGGCAACCCCTCTCAATGAAAGTGCTTTTCCACAGTCTGTGCCTAGGGCTACTTGAAGAGGAAACAAACCATAGAGAAAAAACTGAGAACTTTTTTATTTTGTTAAGTTTCAAAGAGCTACTACAAACCACGTTGGATTTAGAGTTCCACAATTATCTATCTATATAGGAGTGAACAGAGTGATACCTAAAAATAAAAGCTGCTACTGTAAACGAACGCTTCAACCTAGAAGTACAAATTTGGTGAGCCAAGTGGGATTTGTGTTGTGATCATTACCACCAAGTATCATCAACATTGGGTGAAAAAATATTCGCTGGAATTTCGTTAGCTGGTTATTTCTTAGAAGCTTGGCCACCCCTCTCAATGAAAGTGCTTTTCCACAGTCTGTGCCAAGGTCTACTTGAAGAGGAAACAAACCATAGAGAAAAAACTGAGAACGCCTTTATTTTGTCAAGTTTCAAAGAGGTACTACAAACCGCGTTGGATTTAGAGTTCCAAATTCATCTATCTATATAGGAGTGAACAGAGTGAAACCTAAATATAAAAACTGCTATTGTAGAAGAACGCTTCAACCTAGAAGAACAAAAGTTGGTGAGCCAAGTGGGATTTGTGTACTGATCATTACCACCTAGTATCATCAACATTGGGTGAAAAAATATTTGCTGGTTTTCGGAAATTCGTTATTTCTAAGAAGCTTGGCAACCCCTCTCAATGAAAGTGCTAATACACAGTCTGTGCCTAGGGATACTTGAAGAGGAAACAATCCATAGAGACGAAACTGGGAACTCCATTATTTTGTCAAGTTTCAAAGAGCTACTACAAACCATGTTGGATTTAGAGTTCCAAATTCATCTATCTATATAGGAGAGAACAGAGTGAAACCTAAATATAAAAACTGCTATTGTAGATGAACGCTTCAACCTAGAAGAACAAAATTTGGTGAGCCAAGTGGGATTTGTGTACTGATCATTACCACCTAGTATCATCAAGACTGTGTGAAAAAATATTTGCTGATATTTCGGAAACTCGTTACTTCTTAGAAGCTTGGCAACCACTCTCAATGAAAGTGCTTTTCCACACTCTGTGCCTAGGGCTACTTGAAGAGGAAACAAACCATAGAGACAAAACTGAGAACTCCTTTATTTTGTCAAGTTTCAAAGAGCTACTACAAACCATGTTGGATTTAGAGTTCCAAATTCATCTAACTATATATGAGAGAACTGAGTGAAACCTAATTATAAAAACTGCTACTGTAGACGAACGCTTCATAATAGAAGAACAAAATTTGGTGACCCAAGTGGGATTTACCACCAAGTATCATCGACATTGGGTGAAGAAATATTTGCTGATATTTCGGAAACTCGTTATTTCTTAGAGTCTTGGCAACCACTCTCAATTAAAGTGCTTTTCCACAGTCTGTGCCTAGGGCTACTTGAAGAGGAAACAAACCATAGAAACAAAACTGAGAACTCCCTTATTTTGTCAAGTTTCAAAGAGCTACTACAAACCATGTTGGATATAGTGTTCCAAATTCATATATCTATATAGGAGAGAACAGAGTGAAACCTAAAGATGAAAACTGCTACTGTAAACGAACGCTTCAACCTAGAAGAACAAATTTGGTGAGCCAAGTGGGATTTGTGTTGTGATCATTACCACCAAGTGTCATCAAGATTGGGTGAAAAAATATTTGCTGGTATTTCGGAAACTTGTTATTTCTTAGAAGCTTGGCAACCCCTCTCAATGAAAGTGCTTTTCCACAGTCTCTGCCTAGGGCTACTTGAAGAGGAAACAAACCTTAGAAACAAAACTGAGAACTCCTTTATGTTGTCAAGTTTCAAAGAGCTACTACAAACCATGTTGGATTTAGAGTTCCAAATTCATCTAACTATATATGAAAGAACAGAGTGAAACCTAATTATAAAAACTGCTAATGTAGACGAACGCTTCAAACTAGAAGAACAAAATTTGGTGAGCCAAGTGGAATTTGAGTACTGATCATTACCACCAAGTATCATCACGATTGGGTGAAAAAATATTTGCTGGTATTTAGGAAACTCGGTATTTCTTAGAAGCTTGGCAACCCCTCTCAATGAAAGTGATTTTACACAGTCTGTGCCTAGGGCTACTTGAAGAGGAAACAAACCATAGAGACAAAAGTGGGAACACCATTTTTTTTGTCAAGTTTCAAAGAGCTACTACAAACCATGTTGGATTTAGAGTTCTAAATTCATCTATCTATATAGGAGAAAACAGAGTGAATCCTAAATATAAAAACTGCTACTCTAGACGAACGCTTCAACCTAGAAGAACAAAAGTTGGTGAGCCAAGTGGGATTTGTGTACTGATCATTACCTCCTAGTATCATCAACATTGGGTGAAAAAATATTTGCTGGTATTTCGGAAAATCTTTATTTCTTAGAATCTTGGCAACCCCTCTCAATGAAAGTGCTTTTCCACAGTCTGTGCCTAGGGCTACTTGAAGAGGAAACAAACCATAGAGACAAAACTGAGAACTTCTTTATTTTGTCAAGTTTCAAAGAGCTACTACAAACCATGTTGGATTTAGAGTTCCAAATTCATCTATCTATATAGGAGAGAACAGAGTGAAACCTAATCATAAAAACTGCTACTGTAGACGAACGCTACAAAATAGAAGAACAAAATTTGGTGAGCCAAGTGGGATTTGTGTACTGATCATTACCACCAAGTATCATCAAGATTGGGTGAAAAAATATTTGCTAGTATTTCGGAAATTCGTTATTTCTTAGAAGCTTGGCAACCCCTCTCAATGAAAGTGCTTTTACACAGTCTGTTCCTAGGGATACTTGAAGAGGAAACAAACCATAGAGACAAAACTGGGAACTCCATTATTTTGTCAAGTTTCAAAGAGCTACTACAAACCATGTTCGATTTAGAGTTCCAAATTCATCTATCTATATAGGATAGAACAGAGTGAAACCTAAATATAAAAACTGCTATTGTAGACGAACGCTTCAACCTAGAAGAACAAAATTTGGTGAGCCAAGTGGGATTTGTTTACTGATCATTACCAACTAGTATCATCAAGACTGTGCGAAAAAATATTTGCTGGTATTTCGGAAACTCGTTACTTCTTAGAAGCTTGGCAACCACTCTCAATGAAAGTGCTTTTCCACACTCTGTGCCTAGGGCTTCTTGAAGAGGAAACAAACCATAGAGACAAAACTGAGAACTCCTTTATTTTGTCAAGTTTCAAAGAGCTACTACAAACCATGTTGGATTTAGAGTTCTAAATTCATCTATCTATATAGGAGAGAACAGAGTGAATCCTAAATATAAAAACTGCTACTGTAGAAGAACGCTTCAACCTAGAAGAACAAAATTTGGTTAGCCAAGTGGGATGTGTGTAGTGATCATTACCACCAAGTATCATCAAGATTGGGTGAAAAAATATTTGCTAGTATTTAGGAAACTCGTAATTTCTTGGAAGCATGGCAACCCCTTTCAATGAAAATGCTTTTCCACAGTCTCTGCTTAGGGCTACATGAAGTGGAAACAAATCATAGAGACAAAACTGAGAACTCCTTTATTTTCTCAAGTTTCAAAGAGGTATTAAACATCATGTTGGATTTAGAGTTCCAAATTCATCTATCTATATAGGAGAGAACAGAGTGAAACCTAAATAATAAAATTCCAACTGTAGACGAACGCTTAAAAGTAGAAGAACAAAATTTGGTGAGCCAAGAGGGATTTGTGTACAGATCATTACCACCAAGTATCATCGACATTGGGTGAAAAAATATTTGCAGGTATTTCGGAAACTCGTTATTTCTTAGAAGCTTGGCAACCCCTCTCAATGAAAGTGCTTTTCCACAGTCTGTGCCTAGGGCTACTTGAATAGGAAACAAACCATAGAGACAAAACTTAGAACTCTTTTATTTTGTCAACTTTCAAAGAGCTACTACAAACCATGTTGGATTTAGAGTTCCAAATTCATCTATCTATATAGGAGAGAGCAGAGTGAAACCTAAAAATAAAAACTGCTACTGTAAACGAACGCTTCAACCTAGAAGAAAAAAATTTGGTGAGCCAAGTGGGATTTGTGTACTTGTCCTTACCACCACGTATCATCAACATTGGTTGAAAAAATATTTGCTGGTATTTCGGAAACTCGTTATTTCTTAGAAGCTTGGCAACCCCTCTCAATGAAAGTGCTTTTCCACAGTCTCTGCTTATGGCTACATGAAGCAGAAACAAATCATAGAGACAAAACTGAGAACTCCTTTATTTTGTCAACTTTCAAAGAGCTACTACACACCATGTTGGATTTAGAGTTCCAAATTCATCTATCTATATAGGAGAGAACAGAGTGAAACCTAAAAATAAAAACTGCTACTGTAAACGAACGCCTCAACCTAGAAGAAAAAAATTTGGTGAGCCAAGTGGGATTTGTGTACTTGTCCTTACCACCACGTATCATCACCATTGGGTGAAAAAATATTTGATGGTATTTCAGTAACTCATAATTTCTTGGAAGCTTGGCAACCCCTTTCAATGAAAGTGCTTTTCCACAGTCTCTGCTTTGGACTACATGAAGCGGAAACAAATCATAGAGACAAAACTGAGAACTCTTTTATTTTGTCAAGTTTCAAAGAGCTACTACAAACCATGTTGGATTTAGACTTCCAAATTCATCTATCTCTATAGGAGAGAACAGAGTGAAACCTAAAAATAAAAACCTCTACTGTAGACAAACGCTTCAACGTGGAAGAACAACATTTGGTGAGCCAAGTGGGATTTGCGTACTTGTCATTACCACCACGTATCATCAACATTGGGTGAAAAAATGTTTGCTGCTATTTCGGAAAATCGTAATTTCTTGGAAGCTTGGCAACCCCTTTCAATGAAAGTGCTTTCCCACATTCTCTGCTTAGGGCTACATGAAGCGAAAACAAATCATGGAGACAAAACTGAGAACTACTTTATTTTATCAAGTTTCAAAAAGGTATTAAACACCATGTTGGATTTAGAGTTTCAAATTCATCTATCTATATAGGAGAGAACAGAGTGAAACCTAAATAATAAAATTCCTACTGTAGACGAACGCTTAAAAGTAGAAGAACAAAATTTGGTGAGCCAAGAGGGATTTGTGTACAGATCATTACCACCAGGTATCATCGACATTGGGTGAAAAAATATTTGCTGGTATTTCGGAAACTCGTTATTTCTTGGAAGCTTGGCAACCCCTTTCAATGAAAGTGCTTTTCCACAGTCTCTGCTTTGGACTACATGAAGCGGAAACAAATCATAGAGACAAAACTGAGAACTCTTTTATTTTGTCAAGTTTCAAAGAGCTACTACAAACCATGTTGGATTTAGACTTCCAAATTTATATATCAATATAGGAGAGAACAGAGGGAATTTAAAAATATAAACTGCTACTGTAAACGAACATTTCAACCTAGAAGAACAAAATTTGGTGAGTCAAGTGGGATTTGTGTACTGATCATTACCACCACGTATCATCAACATTGGGTGAAAAAATGTTTCCTGCTATTTCGGAAACTCGTAATTTCTTAGAAGCTTGGCAACCCCTTTCAATGAAAGTGCTTTCCCACAGTCTCTGCATAGGGCTACATGAAGCGGAAACAAATCATAGAGACAAAACTGAGAACTCCTTTATTTTGTCAAGTTTCAAAGAGCTATTACACACCATGTTGGATTTAGAGTTCCAAATTCATCTATCTCTATAGGAGAGAACAGAGTGAAACCTAAAAATAAAAACGGCTAATGTAGACAAACGCTTCAACATGGAAGAACAACATTTAGTGAGCCAAGTGGTATTTGCGTTCTTGTCATTACCACCACGTATCATCAACATTGGGTGAAAAAATATATGCTGCTATTTCGGAAAATCGTAATTTCTCGGAAGCTTGGCAACCCCTTTCAATGAAAGTGCTTTCCCACAGTCTCTGCTTAGGGCTACATGAAGCGAAAACAAATCATAGAGACAAAACTGAGAACTACTTTATTTTATCAAGTTTCAAAGAGGTATTAAACACCATGTTGGATTTAGAGTTCCAAATTCATCTATCTATATAGGAGAGAACAGAGTGAAACCTAAATAATAAAATTCCTACTGTAGACGAACGCTTCAAAGTAGAAGAACAAAATTTGGTTAGCCAAGATGGATTTGTGTACAGATCATTACCACCAAGTATCATCGACATTGGGTGAAAAAATATTTGCTGGTATTTCGGAAACTCGTTATTTCTTAGAAGCTTGGCAACCCCTCTCAATGAAATTTCTTTTCCACAGTCTGTGCCTAGGGCTACTTGAAGAGGAAACAAACCAGAGAGACAAAACTGAGAACTACTTTATTTTGTCATGTTTCAAAGAGCTATTACACACCATGCTGGATTTAGAATTCCAAATTCATCTATCTATATAGGAAAGAACAGAGTGAAACCTAAAAATAAAAACTGCTACTGTAAACGAACGCTTCAAGCTAGAAGAACAAAATTTGGTGAGCCAAGTGGAATTTGTGTACTTGTCATTACCACCACGAATCATCAACATTGGTTGAAAAAATATTTGCTTTTATTTCGGAAACTCGTAATTTCTTGGAAGCTTGGCAACCCCTTTCAATGAAAGTGCTTTTCCACAGTCTCTGCTTAGGGCTACTTGAAGCGGAAACAAATCATAGAGACAAAACTGAGATCTCCTTTATTTTGTCACGTTTCAAAGAGCTACTACAAACCATGTTGGATTTAGAGTTCCAAATTCATCTATCTATATAGGAGAGAACAGAGCTAAAACTAAACATATAAACTGCTACTGTAAACGAACACTTCATCTTAGAAGAACAAAATTTCGTGAGTCAAGTGGGATTTGTGTACCGATCATGACCACAAAGTATCATCAACTTTGGGTGAAAAAATATTTGCTGGTATTTCGGAAAATCGTGATTTCTTAGAAGCTTACCAACCCCTCTCAATGAAAGTGCTTTTCCACAGTCTCTGCTTAGGGCTACATGAAGCGGAAACAAATCATAGAGACAAACCTGAGAACTCCTTTATTTTGTCATGTTTCAAAGAGCTACTACAAACCATGTTGGATTTAGAGTTCCAAATTCATCTATCTATATAGGAGAGAACAGAGTGAAACATAAATATTAAAATTTCTACTGTAGACGAACGTTTCAAAGTAGAAGAACAAAATTTGGTGAGCCAAGTGGGATGTGTGTCCAGATCATTACCACAAAGTATCATCGACATGGGTGAAAATATATTTGCTGGTATTTCGGAAACTCGTAATTTCTTGAAAGCTGGCAACCCCTCTCAATTAAAGTGCTTCTTCACAGTCTCTGCTTAGGGCTACTTGAAGTGGAAACAAATCATAGAGACAAAACTGAGATCTCCTTTATTTTGTCACGTTTCAAAGAGCTACTACAAACCATGTTGGATTTAGAGTTCCAAATTCATCTATCTATATAGGAGAGAACAGAGGGAAAACTAAACATATAAACTGCTACTGTAAACGAACACTTCATCTTAGAAGAACAAAATTTGGTGAGTCAAGTGGGATTTGTGTACCGATCATGACCACCAAGTATCATCAAGTTTGGGTGAAAAAATATTTGCTGGTATTTCGGAAAATCGTTATTTCTTAGAAGCTTGGCAACCCCTCTCAATGAAAGTGCTTTTCCACTTTCTGTGCCTAGGCCTACTTGAAGAGGAAACAAACCATAGAGACAAAACTTAGAACTCCTTTATTTTGTCAACTTTCAAAGAGCTACAACAAACCATGTTGGATTTAGAGTTCCAAATTCATCTATCTATATAGGAGAGAGCAGAGTGAAACCTAAAAATAAAAACTGCTACCGTAAACGAACGCATCAAGCTAGAAGAACAAAGTTTGTTGAGCCAAGTGGAATTTGTGTACTTGTCTTTACCACCACGTATCATCAACATTGGTTGAAAAAATATTTGCTGGTATTTCGGAAACTCGTAATTTCTTGGAAGCTTGGCAACCCCTTTCAATGAAAGTGCTTTTCCACAGTCTCTGCTTAGGGCTACATGAAGCGGAAACAAATCATGGAGACAAAACTGAGAACTCCTTTATTTTGTCAAGTTTCAATGAGCTACTACAAACCATGTTGGATTTAGACTTCCAAATTTATCTATCTATATAGGAGAGAACAGAGGGAACTTAAAAATATAAACTTCTACTGTAAACGAACGCTTCAACCTAGAAGAACAAAATTTGGTGAGTCAAGTGGGATTTGTGTACTGATAATTACCACCACGTATCATCAACATTGGGTGAAAAAATGTTTGCTGCTATTTCGGAAACTCGTAATTTCTTAGAAGCTTGGCAACCCCTTTCAATGAAAGTGCTTTCCCACAGTCTCTGCATAGGGCTACATGAAGCGGAAACAAATCATAGAGACAAAACTGAGAACTCCTTTATTTTGTCAAGTTTCAAAGAGCTATTACACACCATTTTGGATTTAGAGTTCCAAATTCATCTATCTCTATAGGAGAGGACAGAGTGAAACCTAAAAATAAAAACCGCTACTGTAGACAAACGCTTCATCCTGGAAGAACAACATTTGGTGAGTCAAGTGGGATTTGTGTACTTGTCATTACCACCACGTATCATCAACATTGGGTGAAAAAATACATGCTGCTATTTCGGAAACTCGTAATTTCTTGGAAACTTGGCAACCCCTTTCAATGAAAGTGCTTTCCCACAGTCTCTGCTTAGGGCTATATGAAGCGGAAACAAATCATAGAGACAAAACTGAGAACTCCTTTATTTTGTGAAGTTTCAAAGAGCTACTAGAAACCATGTTGGATTTAGAGTTCCAAATTCATCTATCTATATAGGAGAGAACAAGTGAAACCTAAATATTAAAATTGCTACTGTAGACGAACGCTTCAAAGTAGAAGAACAAAATTTTGTGAGCCAAGTGGGATTTTGTACATATCATTACCACCAAGTATAATCGACATTGGTGAAAAAATATTTGCTGGTATTTCGGAATTTCGTTATTTGTTAGAAGCTTGGCAATCCCTCTCAATGAAAGTGCTTTTCCACAGTCTGTTCCTAGGGCTACTTGAAGAGGAAACAAACCATAGAGACAAAACTGAGAACTCCTTTATTTTGTCAACTTTCAAAGAGCTACTAAAAACCATGTTGGATTTAGAGTTCCAAATTCATCTATCTATATAGGAGAGAACGGAGTGAAACCTAAATATTAAAATTGCTACTGTAGACGAACGCTTCAAAGTAGAAGAACAAAATTTGTTGATCCAAGTGGAATTTGTGTACTTGTCATTACCACCAAGTATCATCAACATTGGTTGAAAAAATATTTGCTGGTATTTCGGAAACTCGTAATTTCTTGGAAGCTTGGAAACCCCTTTCAATGAAAGTGCTTTTCCACAGTCTCTGCTTATGGCTACTTGAAGCGGAAACAAATCTTAAAGTCAAAACTGAGAACTCCTTTATTTTGTCATGTTTCAAAGAGCTACTACAAACCATGTTGGATTTAGAGTTCCAAATTTATCTATCTATATAGGAGAGAACAGTGTGAAACATAAATATTAAAATTGCTACTGTAGACGAACGTTTCAAAGTAGAAGAACAAAATTTGGTGAGGCAAGTGGGATGTGTGTCCAGATAATTACCACAAAGTATCATCGACATGGGTGAAAATATATTTGCTGGTATTTCGATAACTCGTAATTTCTTGAAAGCTGGCAACCCCTCTCAATTAAAGTGATTCTCCACAGTCTCTGCTTAGGGCTACTTGAAGTGGAAACAAATCATAGAGACAAAACTGAGATCTCCTTTATTTTCTCACGTTTCAAAGAGCTACTACAAACCATGTTGGATTTAGAGTTCCAAATTCATCTATCTATATAGGAGAGAACAGAGGGAAAACTAAACATATAAACTGCTACTGTAAACGAACACTTCATCTTAGAAGAACAAAATTTGGTGAGTCAAGTGGGATTTGTGTACCGATCATGACCACCAAGTATCATCAAGTTTGGGTGAAAAAATATTTGCTGGTATTTCGGAAAATCGTTATTTCTTAGAAGCTTGCCAACCCCTCTCAATGAAAGTGCTTTTCCACAGTCTTTGCCTAGGGATACTTGAAGAGGAAACAAACCATAGAGACAAAACTGAGAACTCCTTTATTTTGTCAAGATTCAAAGAGCTACTCCAAACCATGTTGGATTTAGAGTTCCAAATTCATCTATCTATATAGGAGAGAACAGAGTGAATCCTAAAAATGAAAACTGCTACTGTAAACAAACGCTTCAACCTAGAAGAACAAAATTTGGTGAGACAAGTGGGAATTGTGTACTGATCATTACCACCTAGTATCATCAAGACTGTGTGAAAAAATATTTGCTGGTATTTCGGAAACTCGTTACTTCTTAGAAGCTTGGCAACCACTCTCAATGAAAGTGCTTTTCCACACTCTGTGGATAGGGCGACTTGAAGAGGAAACAAACCATAGAGACAAAACAGAGAACTCCTTTATTTTGTCTAGTTTCAAAGCGCTACTACAATCCATGTTGCATTTAGAGTTCCAAATTCATCTATCTCTATAGGAAAGAACAGAGGAAAACTAAAAATATAAACTGCTACTGTAAACGAACGCTTCAACCTAGACGAACAAAATTTGGTGAGCCAAGTGGGATGTGTGTACAGATCATTACCACAAATTATCATCGACATTGGGTGGAAAAATATTTGCTGGTATTTCGGAAAACGTTATTTCTTAGAAGCTTGGCAACCCCTCTCATTGAAAGTGCTTTTCCACACTCTGTGCCTAGGACTACTTGAAGAGGAAACAAACCATAGAGAAAAAACTGAGAACTCCTTTATTTTGTCAAGTTTCAAAGTGCTACTACAAAACATGTTGGATTTAGAGTTCCAAATTCATCTATGTATATAGGAGAGAACAGAGTAAAACCTAAAAATAAAAACTGCTACTGTAGACAAATGCTTCAACCTAGAAGAACAGAATTTGGTGAGCCAAGTGGGATTTGTGTTCTTGTCCTTACCACAAAGTATAATGAAGACTGGGAGAAAAAATATATGCTGGTATTTCGGAAACTCGTTATTTCTTAGAAGCTTGGCAACCCCTCTCAATGAAAGTGCTTTTCCACAGTCTGTGCCAGGGCTACTTGAAGAGGAAACAAACCATAGAGACAAAACTGAGAACTCATTTTTTTTTCAAGTTTCAAAGAGCTACTTCAAACCATGTTAGATTTAGAGTTCCAAATTCATCCATCTATATAGGAGAGAAAAGAGTGAAACCTAAAAATAAAAACTGCTACTGAAAAAGAACGCATCAACCTAGAAGAACAAAATTTGGTGAGTCAATTGGGATTGGTGTACCGATCATTACCACCAAGTATCATCAAGATTGGGTGAAAACATATTTGCTATTATTTCGGAAACTGGTAATTTCTTGGAAGTTTGGCAACCCCTCTCAATGAAAGTGCTTTTCCACCGTCTGTGCCTAGGGCTACTTGAAGAGGAAACAAACCATAGAGACAAAACTGAGAACTCCTTTATTTTGTCAAATTTCAAAGAGCCACTACAAACCATGTTGGATTTAGGGTTCCAAATTCATCTATCTATATACGAGAGAACAGAGTGAAACCTAAACATAAAAACTGCTTTTGTAGAAGAACGCTTCAACCTAGAAGAACAAAATTTGGTGACCCATGTGGGATTTGTGTACTGATCAATACCACCAAGTATCATCAAGATTTGGTGAAAAAATATTTGCTGGTATTTCAGAAACTGGTAAATTCTTGGAAGCTTGGCAACCCCTCTCAATGAAAGTGCTTTTCCACAGTCACTGCTTAGGGCTACTTGAACCTTAAACAAATCATAGAGACAAAACTGAGAACTCCTTTATTTTGTCATGTTTCAAAGAGCTAAAACAAACCATGTTGGATTTAGAGTTCCAAATTCATCTATCTATATAGCAGAGAACAGATTGAAACCTAAATATAAACTGCTACTGTAAACGAACGCTTGAAACGAGAAGAACAAAATTTGGTGAGCCAAGTGGGATTTGTGTACTGATCATCACCACCAAGTATCATCAAGATTGGGTGAAAATATATTTGCTGGTATTTCGGAAACTCGTAATTTCATGGAAGCTTGGCAAACCCTTTCAATGAAAGTGCTTTTCCACAGTCTCTGCTTAGCGCTACATGAAGAGGAAACAAATCACAGAGACAAAACTGAGAACTCCTTTACTTTGTCAAGTTCAAAGAGCTACTACAAACCATATTGGATTTAGAATTCCAAATTCATCTATCCATATAGGAGAGACAGAGTGAAAACTTATTATAAAAACTGCTACTGTAGACGAAAGCTTCAACCTAGAAGAACAAAATTTGGTGAGCCAAGTGGGATTTGTGTACTGATCATTACCACCAAGTGTCATCAAGATGTGAGAAAATATATTTGCTGTTATTTCGGAAACTCGTTATTTCTTAGAAGCTTGGCAACCCCTCTGAATGAAAGTGCTTTTCCACCGTCTGTGCCTAGGGCTACTTGAAGAGGAAACAAGCCATAGAGACAAAACTGAGAACTCCTTTATTTTGTCAAATTTCAAAGAGCCACTACAAACCATGATGGATTTAGGGTTCCAAATTCATCTATCTCTATACGAGAGAACAGAGTGAAATCTAAACCTAAAAACTGCTACTGTAGAAGAACGCTTCAACCTAGAAGAACAAAATTTGGTGAGCCAAGTGGGATTTGTGTACTGATCATTACCACCAAGTATCATCAAGATTTGGTGAAAAAATATTTGCTGGTATTTCAGAAACTCGTAATTTCTTGGAAGCTTGGCAACCACTCTCAATGAAAGTGCTTTTCCACAGTCACTGCATAGGGCTACTTGAACCAGAAACAAATCATAGAGACAAAACTGAGAACTACTTTATTTTGTCAAGTTTCAAAGAGCTAAAACAAACCATGTTGGATTTAGAGTTCCAAATTCATCTATCTATATAGGAGAGAACAGATTGAAACCTAAATATAAACTGCTACTGTAAACGAACGCTTCAACATAGAGAACAAAATTTGGCAAGCCAAGTGGGATTTGTGTACTGATCATTACCACCAAGTGTCATCAAGATTGCGAGAAAAAATATTTGCTGGTATTTCGGAAACTCGTTATTTCTTAGAAGCTTGGCAACCCCTCTCAATTAAAGTGCTTTTCCACCGTCTGTGCCTAGGACTGCTTGAAGAGGAAACAAACCATAGAGACAAAACTGAGAACTCTTTTATTTTGTCAAGTTTCAAAGAGCTACTAGAAACCATGTTGTGTTTAGAGTTCCAAAATCATTTATCTATATAGGAGAGAACAGAGTGAAACCTAAATATAAAAACTGCTACTGTAGACGAACGCTTCAACCTAGAAGAACAAAATTTGGTGAGCCAAATGGGATTTGTGTACCGATCTTCACCACCAAGTATCATCAAGATTGGATGAAAAAATATTTGCTGGTAATTCGGAAACTCGTTATTTTTTAGAAGCTTGGCAACCCCTCTCAATGAAAGTGCTTTTCCACAGTCTCTGCTTAGGGCTACTTGAAGCGGATACAAATCTTAGAGACAAAACTGAGAACTCTTTTATTTTGTCAGTTTTAAAGAGCTACTGCAAACCATGTTGGATTTAGAGTTCCAAATTCATCTATCTATATAGGAGAGAACACAGGAAAACCTAAAAATAAAAACTGCTATTGTAGACGAATGTTTCAACCTAGAAGAACAGAATGTGGTGAGCCAAGTGGGATTTGTGTAGTTGTCCTTACCACCAAGTATCATGAAGATTGGGTGAAAAAATGTATGCTGGTTTTTCGGAAACTCGTTATTTCTTAGAAGCTTGGCAACCCGTCTCAATGAAAGTGCTTTTCCACAGTCTGTGCAAGTGCTATATTAAGAGGAAAGAAACCATAGAGACAAAACTGAGAACTCCTTTATTTTGTCAAGTTTCAAAGAGCTACTACAAACCATGTTGGATTTAGAGTTCCAAATTCATCTATCTATATAGGAGAGAACAGAGTGAAACCTAAAAATATAAACTGCTACTGTAAACGAAGGCTTCAACTTAGAAGAACAAAATTTGGTGAGCCAAGTGGGATTTGTTGACTTGTGATTACCACCATGTATCATCAAGATTGGGTGAAAAAATATTTGCTGGTATTTCAGAAACTCGTAATTTCTTGGAAGCTTGGCAACTCCTCTCAATGAAAGTGCTTTTCCACAGTATCTGCTTAGGGCTACTTGAAGCGGAAACAAATCATAGAGATAAAACTGAGAACTCCTTTATTGTGTCAAGTTTCAAAGAGCTATTACAAACCATGTAGGATTTAGAGTTCCAAATTCATCTATCTGTATAGGAGAGAACAGAGTGAAACCTAAATATAATAACTGCTAGTGTAGATGAACGCTTCAACCTAGAAGAACAAAATTTGGTGTGCCAAGTGGGATTTGTGTACTAATCATTTCCACCAAGTATCATCAAGATTGGGTGAAAAAATATTTCCTGGTATTTCGGAAACTCGTTATTTCATAGAATCTTGGCAACCCCTTTCACTGAAAGTGCTTTTCCACAGTCTCTGCCTAGGGCTACTTGAAGAGGAAACAAACCACAAAGACAAAACTGAGAACTCTTTTATTTTGTCAAGTTTCAAATAGCTACTACAAACCATGTTTGATTTAGAGTTTTAAATTCATCTATCTATTTAGGAGAGAATGGAGTGAAACCTAAAAATAAAAACTGCTACTGTAAACAAACGCTTCAACATAGAGAACAAAATTTGGCAAGCCAAGTGGGATTTGTGTACCGATCATTACCACCACGTATCATCAAGATTCGGTGAAAAAATATTTGCTGGTATTTCGGAAACTTGTTATTTCTTAGAAGCTTGGCAACCCCTCTCAATGAAAGTGCTTTTCCACAGTCTGTGCCTAGGACTACTTGAAGAGGAAACAAAACATAGAGACAAAACTGAGAACTACTTTATTTTGTCAAGTTTCAAAGAGCTACTGCAAACCATATTGGATTTAGAGTTCCAAAATCATCTATCTATATAGGAGAGAACAGAGTGAAACCTAAATATAAAAACTGCTAATGTAGACGAACGCTTCAACATAGAAGAACAAAATTTGGTGAGCCAAGTGGGATTTGTGTACCGATCATCACCAACAAGTATCATCAAGATTGGGTGAAAAAATATTTCCTGGTATTTCGGAAACTCGTTATTTCTTAGACGCTTGGAAACCCCTCTCAATGAAAGTGCTTTTCCACAGTCTGTGCCTAGGGTTACTTGAAGAGGAAACAGACCATGGAGACAAAACTGAGAACTCCTTTGTTTTTTCAAGTTTCAAAGAACTACTACAAACCATGTTGTTTTTAGAGTTCCAAATTCATCTCTCTATATAGGAGAGAACAGAATGAAACCTAAATATATAAACTGTTACTGTAGACGAACGCTTCAACCTAGAAGAACAGAATTTGGTGAGCCAAGTGGGATTTGTGTACTGATCATAACCAACAAGTATCATCAACATTGGGTGAAAAAATATTTGCTGGTATTTCGGAAACTCGTTATTTCTTAGAAACTTGGCAACCCCTCTCAATGAAAGTGCTTTTCCACAGTCAGTGCCTAGGACTACTTGAAGAGGAAACAATCCATAGAGACAAAACAGAGAACTCCTTTATTTTGTCAAGTTTCAAAGAGCTACTATAAACCATGTTGGATTTAGAGTTCAAATTCATCTATCTATATAGGAGAGAACAGAGTGAAACCTAAAAATAAAAACTACTACTGTAAACGAACGCTTCAACATAGAGAACAAAATTTGGCAAGCCAAGAGGGATTTGTGTACCGATTATTACCACCAAGTATCATCAAGATTCGTTGAAAAAATATTTGCTGGTATTTCAGAAACTCGTTATTTCTTAGAAGCTTGGCAACCCCTCTCAAAGAAAGTGCTTTTCGACAGTCTGTGCCTAGGGCTACTTGAAGAGGAATCAAACCATAGAGACAAAACTAAGAACATTTTATTTTGACAAGTTTCAAAGAGCTACTACAAACCATGTTGGAATTAGAGTTCCAAATTCATCCATCTATATAGGAGAGAACAGAGTGAAACCTAAAAATAAAAACTGCTACTGAGGACGAACGCTTCAACCTAGAAGAACAAAATTTGGTGAGCAAAGTGGGATTTGTGTACGTGTCATTACCACCAAGTTTCATCAAGATTGGGTGAAAAAATATTTGCTGATATTTCGGAAACTCCTTATTACGTAGAAGCTTGGCAACCCCTCTCAATGAAAGTGCTTTTCCACAGTCTGTGCCTAGGGCTACTTGACGAGGAAACAAACCATAGACACAAAACTGAGATCTCCTTTATTTTGTCATGTATAAAGAGCCACTACAAACCATGTTGGATTTAGAGTTCAAATTCATCTATCTATATAGGAGAGAACAGAGTGAAACCTAAAAATAAAAACTACTACTGTAAACGAACGCTTCAACATAGAGAACAAAATTTGGCAAGCCAAGTGGGATTTGTGTACCGATTATTACCACCAAGTATCATCAAGATTCGTTGAAAAAATATTTGCTGGTATTTCGGAAACTCGTTATTTCTTAGAAACTTGGCAACCCCTCTCAAAGATAGTGCTTTTCCACAGTCTGTGCCTAGGGCTACTTGAAGAGGAAACAAACCATAGAGACAAAACTAAGAACTCTTTTATTTTGACAAGTTTCAAAGAGCTACAACAAACCATGTTGGATTTAGAGTTCCAAATTCATCTATCTATATAGGAGAGAACAGAGTGAAACCTAAAATTAAAAACTGCTACTGAGGACGAACGCTTCAACCTAGAAGAACAAAAGTTGGTGAGCAAAGTGGGATTTGTGTACGTGTCATTACCACCACGTATCATCAAGATTGGGTGAAAAAATATTTGCTGGTATTTCGGAAACTCGTTATTACGTAGAAGCTTGGCAACCCCTCTCAATGAAAGTGCTTTTCCACAGTCTGTGCCTAGGGCTACTTGACGAGGAAACAAACCATAGACAAAAAACTGAGATCTCCCTTATTTTGTCATGTTTAAAGAGCCACTACAAACCATGTTGGATTTAGAGTTCAAATTCATCTATCTATATAGGAGAGAACAGAGTGAAACCTAAAAATAAAAACTGCTACTGAAAACGAACGCATCAACCTAGAAGAACAAAATTTGGTGAGTCATGTGGGATTTGTGTACCGATCATGACCACCAAGTATCATGAAGATTGGGTGAAAAAATATTTGCTGGTATTTCGGAAACTGGTAATTTCTTGGAAGCTTGGCAACCCCTCCTAATGAAAGTGCTTTTCCAACGTCTTTGCCTAGGGCTACTTGAAGAGGAAACAAACCATAGAGACAAAACTGAGAACTCCTTCATTTTGTCAAGTTTCAAAGAGCTACTACAAACCATGTTGGATTTACAGTTCCAGATTCATCTACTCTAAAGGACAGAACAGAGTGAAACCTAAATATAAAAACTGCTACTGTAGACGAACGCTTAAACCTAGAAGAACAAAATTTGGTGAGCCAAGTGGGATTTGTGAACCGATCATTACCACCAAGTATCATCAAGATTGGGTGAAAAAAGATTTGCTGGTATTTCGGAAACTGGTAATTTCTTGGAAGCTTGGCAACCCCTCTCAATGAAAGTGCTTTTCCACAGTCCGTACCTAGGACTCCTTGAAGAGGAAAGAAAACATAGAGACAAAACTGAGAACTACTTTATTTTGTCAAGTTTCAAAGAGCTACTTCAAACCATGTTAGATTTAGAGTTCCAAATTCATCCATCTATATAGGAGAGAACAGAGTGAAACCTAAAAATAAAAACTGCTACTGAGGACGAACGCTTCAACCTAGAAGAACAAAATTTGGTGAGCCAAGTGGGATTTGTGTTCTGATCATTACCACCAAGTATCACCAAGATTGGGTAAAAAAATATTTGCTAGTATTTCGGAAACTCGTTATTTCTTAGAAGCTTGGCAACCCTTCTCAATGAAAGTGCTTTCCCACAGTCTGTGCCTAGGGCTACTTGAAGAGGAAACAAACCATAGAGACAAAACTGAGATCTCCTTTATTTTGTCATGTTTCAAAGAGCCACTACAAACCATGTTGGATTTAGAGTTCAAATTCATCTATCAATATAGGAGAGAACAGAGTGAAACCTAAAAATAAAAACTGCTACTGTAAACGAACGCTTTAACCTAGAAGAACAAAATTTGGTAATCCAAGTGGGATTTGTGTACTTGTCATTACCACCATGTATCATCAACATTGGGTGCAAAAGTATTTGCTGGAATTTCGGAAACTGGTAATTTCTTGGAAGCTTGGCAACCCCTCTCAATGAAAGTGCTTTTCCACAGTCTGTGCCTAGGGCTATGTGAAGAGGAAACAAACCATAGAGACAAAACTGAGAACTCCTTCATTTTGTCAAGTTTCAAAGAGCTATTTCTAACCATGTTGGATTTACAGTTCCAGATTCATCTACTCTATAGGACAGAACAGAGTGAAACCTAAATATAAAAACTGCTACTGTAGACGAACGCTTCAACAAAGAAGAAGAAAATTTGGTGAGCCAAGTGGGATTTGTGTACTTATCATTACCACCAAGTATCATCAACATTTAGTGAAAAAATATTTGCGGGTATTTCGGAAACTCGTTATTTCTTAGACGCTTGGCAACCCCTCTCAATGAAAGTGCTTTTCCACAGTCCGTACCTAGGACTCCTTGAAGAGGAAAGAAAACATAGAGACAAAACTGAGAACTACTTTATTTTGTCAAGTTTCAAAGAGCTACTTCAAACCATGTTAGATTTAGAGTTCCAAATTCATCCATCTATATAGGAGAGAACAGAGTGAAACCTAAAAATAAAAACTGCTACTGAAAAAGAACGCATCAACCTAGAAGAACAAAATTTGGTGAGTCAATTGGGATTGGTGTACCGTTCAATACCACCAAGTATCGTCAAGATTTGGTGAAAAAATATTTCCTGGTATTTCGGAAACTCGTTATTTCATAGAATCTTGGCAACCCCTTTCACTGAAAGTGCTTTTCCACAGTCTCTGCCTAGGGCTACTTGAAGAGGAAACAAACCACAGAGACAAAACTGAGAACTCTTTTATTTTGTCAAGTTTCAAATAGCTACTACAAACCATGTTTGATTTAGAGTTTTAAATTCATCTATCCATTTAGGAGAGAATAGAGTGAAACCTAAATATAAAATCTTCTACTGTAGACGAACGCTTCAATGTAGAAGAACAAAATTTTGTTAGCCAAGTGGGATTTGTGTACCGATCATCGCCACCAAGTATCATCAAAATTGGGTGAAAAAATATTTCCTGGTATTTCGGAAACTCGTTATTTCTTAGACGCTTGGCAACCCCTCTCAATGAAAGTGCTTTTCCACAGTCTGTGCCTAGGGCTACTTGACGAGGAAACAAACCATAGAGACAAAACTGAGATCTCCTTTATTTTGTCATGTTTAAAGAGCCACTACAAACCATGTTGGATTTAGAGTTCAAATTCATCTATCTATATAGGAGAG
The DNA here is from genome assembly GCF_048772815.1 of Callospermophilus lateralis. Classification (NCBI taxonomy): domain Eukaryota; kingdom Metazoa; phylum Chordata; class Mammalia; order Rodentia; family Sciuridae; genus Callospermophilus; species Callospermophilus lateralis. Next base: position 128,475 of record NW_027514635.1, read on the forward strand.
AACAGAGTGAAACCTAAAAATAAAAACTGCTACTGTAAACGAACGCTTCAACATAGAGAACAAAATTTGGCAAGCCAAGTGGGATTTGTGTACCGATTATTACCACCAAGTATCATCAAGATTCGGTGAAAAAATATTTGCTGGTATTTCAGAAACTCGTTATTTCTTAGAAGCTTGGCACCCCTCTCAAAGAAAGTGCTTTTCCAAAGTCTGTGCCTAGGGCTACTTGAAGAGGAAACAAACCATAGAGACAAAACTGAGAACTCTTTTATTTTGACAAGTTTCAAAGAGCTACTACAAACCATGTTGGATTTAGAGTTCAAATTCATCTATCTATATAGGAGAGAACAGAGTGAAACCTAAAAATAAAAACTGCTACTGAGGACGAACGCTTCAACCTAGAAGAACAAAATTTGGTGAGCAAAGTGGGATTTGTGTACGTGTCATTACTAACAAGTATCATCAAGATTGGGTGAAAAAATATTTGCTGGTATTTCGGAACCTCGTTATTTCGTAGAAGCTTGGCAACCCCTCTCAATGAAAGTGCTTTTCCACAGTCTGTGCCTAGGGCTACTTGACGAGGAAACAAACCATAGAGACAAAACTGAGATCTCCTTTATTTTGTCATGTTTAAAGAGCCACTACAAACCATGTTGGATTTAGAGTTCAAATTCATCTATCTATATAGGAGAGAACAGAGTGAAACCTAAAAATAAAAACTGCTACTGTAAACGAACGCTTCAACCTAGAAGAACAAAATTTGGTAGGCCAAGTGGGATTTGTGTACTTGTCAATACCACCATGTATCATCAACATTGGGTGAAAAAATATTTCCTGGTATTTCGGAAACTCGTAATTTCTTGGAAGCTTGGCTGCCCCTCTCAATGAAAGTGCTTTTCCACAGTCTGTGCCTTGGGTTATGTGAAGAGGAAACAAACCATAGAGACAAAACTGAGAACTCCTTGATTTTGTCAAGTTTCAAAGAGGTATTACAAACCATGTTGGATTTAGAGTTCCAAATTCATCTATCTATATAGGAGAGAACAGAGTGAAACCTATATATAAAAACTGCTAATGTAGACGAATGCTTCAACCTAGAAGAACAAAATTTGGTGAGCCAAGCGAGATTTGTTTACTTGTCATTACCACCAAGTATCATCAACATTGGGTGAAAAAATATTTGCTGGTATTTCGGAAACTCGTTATTTCTTAGAAGCTTGGCAACCCCTCTCAATGAAAGTGCTTTTCCACAGTCTTTGCCTAGGGCTTCGTGAAGAGGAAACAAACCATAGAGACAAAACTGAGAACTCCTTTGTTTTTTCAAGGTTCAAAGAGCTACTACAAACCATGTTGGTTTTAGAGTTCCAAATTCATCTCTCTATATAGGAGAGAATAGAGTGAAAACTAAATATATAAACTGCTACTCTAGACGAACGCTTCAAAGTAGAAGAACAGAATTTGGTGAGCCAAGTGGGATTTGTGTACTGATTATTACCACCAAGTATCATCAACAATGGATGAAAAAATATTTGCTGGTATTTCGGAAACACGTTATTTCTTAGAAGCTTGGCAACCGCTCTCAATGAAAGTGCTTTTCCACCGTCTGTGCCTAGGGCTACTTGAAGAGGAAACAAACCACAGAGACAAAACTGAGAACTGCTTTATTTTGTCAAGTTTCAAAGAGCTACTACAAACCATGTTGGATTTAGAGTTCCAAATTCATATATCTCTATAGGAGAGAAAAGATTGAAACCTAAATATAAATACTGCTACTGTAGACGAACGCTTCAAAATAGAAGAACACAAATTGGTGAGCCAAGTGGGATTAGTGTACTGATCATTTCCACCAAGTATCATCAAGAATGGGTGAAAAAATATTTCCTGGTATTTCGGAAACTCGTTATTTTATATTAGCTTGGCAACCCGTTTAACTAAATGTGCTTTTCCATAGTTTCTGCCTAGGGCTATTTTAAGAGGAAACAAACCATAGAGATAAAACTGAGACCTCCTTTATTTTGGCAAGTTTCAAAGAGCTACTACAAACCATGTTGGATTTAGAGTTCCAAATTCATCTATCTATATAGGAGAGAACAGAGTGAAACCTAAAAACAAAAACTGCTACTGTAAACGAACGCTTCAACATAGAAGAACAAAATTTGGCAAGCCAAGTGGGATTTGTGTACTGATCATTACCACCAAGTATCATCAAGATTCGGTCAAAAAATATTTGCTGGTATTTCGGAAACTTGTTATTTCTTAGAAGCTTGGCAACCCCTCTCAATGAAAGTGCTTTTCCACAGTCTGTGCCTAGGACTACTTTAAAAGGCAACAAAACTTAGACACAAAACTGAGAACTACTTTATTTTGTCAAGTTTCAAAGAGCTACGGCAAACCATATTGGATTTAGAGTTCCAAAATCATCTATGTATATAGGAGAAAACAGAGTGAAACCTAAATATAAAAACTGCTACTGTAAACGAACGCTTCAGCCTAGAAGAACAAAATTTGGTGAGCCAAGTGGGATTTGTGTACTTATCATCACCACCAAGTATCATCAAGATTGGGTGAAAATATATTTGCTGGTATTTCGGAAACTCGTAATTTCATGGAAGCTTGGCAACCCCTTTCAATGAAAGTGCTTTTCCACAGTCTCTGCTTAGCGCTACATGAAGAGGAAACAAATCACAGAGACAAAACTGAGAACTCCTTTACTTTGTCAAGTTCAAAGAGCTACTACAAACCATATTGGATTTAGAATTCCAAATTCATCTATCCATATAGGAGAGACAGAGTGAAAACTTATTATAAAAACTGCTACTGTAGACGAACGCTTCAACCTAGAAGAACAAAATTTGGTGAGCCAAGTGGGATTTGTGTACTGATCATTACCACCAAGTGTCATCAAGATGTGAGAAAATATATTTGCTGTTATTTCGGAAACTCGTTATTTCTTAGAAGCTTGGCAACCCCTCTCAATGAAAGTGCTTTTCCACCGTCTGTGCCTAGGGCTACTTGAAGAGGAAACAAACCATAGAGACAAAACTGAGAACTCCTTTATTTTGTCAAATTTCAAAGAGCCACTACAAACCATGATGGATTTAGGGTTCCAAATTCATCTATCTCTATACGAGAGAACAGAGTGAAATCTAAACCTAAAAACTGCTACTGTAGAAGAACGCTTCAACCTAGAAGAACAAAATTTGGTGAGCCAAGTGGGATTTGTGTACTGATCATTACCACCAAGTATCATCAAGATTTGATGAAAAAATATTTGCTGGTATTTCAGAAACTCGTAATTTCTTGGAAGCTTGGCAACCACTCTCAATGAAAGTGCTTTTCCACAGTCACTGCATAGGGCTACTTGAACCAGAAACAAATCATAGAGACAAAACTGAGAACTACTTTATTTTGTCAAGTTTCAAAGAGCTAAAACAAACCATGTTGGATTTAGAGTTCCAAATTCATCTATCTATATAGGAGAGAACAGATTGAAACCTAAATATAAACTGCTACTGTAAACGAACTCTTGAACCGAGAAGAACAAAATTTGGTGAGCCAAGTGGGTTTGTGTACTGATCATCACCACCAAGTATCATCAAGATTGGCTGAAAAAATATTTGATGGTATTTCGGAAACTCGTAATTTCATGGAAGCTTGGCAACCCCTTAAAATGAAAGTGCTTTTCCACAGTCTCTGCTTAGCGCTACATGAAGCGGAAACAAATCACAGAGACAAAACTGAGAACTCCTTTACTTTGTCAAGTTCAAAGAGCTACTACAAACCATATTGGATTTAGAATTCCAAATTCATCTATCCATATAGGAGAGACAGAGTGAAACCTTATTATAAAAACTGCTACTGTAGACGAACGCTTCAACCTAGAAGAACAAAATTTGGTGAGCCAAGTGGGATTTGTGTACTGATCATTACCAGCAAGTGTCATCAAGATTGCGAGAAAATATATTTGCTGGTATTTCGGAAAATCGTTATTTCTTAGAAGCTTGGCAACCCATCTCAATGAAAGTGCTTTTCCACCGTCTGTGCCTAGGGCTACTTGAAGAGGAAACAAACCGTAGAGACAAAACTGAGAACTCCTTTATTTTGTCAAGTTTCAAAGAGCTACTACAAACCATGTTGGATTTAGAGTTCCAAATTCATCTATCTGTATAAGAGATAACAGAGTGAAACCTAAATATAAAAACTGCTACTGTAGACGAACGCTTCAACCTAGAAGAACAAAATTTGGTGAGCCAAGTGGGATTTGTGTACTGATCATTACCACCAAGTGTCATCAAGATTGAGAGAAAAAATATTTGCTGTTATTTCGGAAACTCGTTATTTCTTAGAAGCTTGGCAACCCCTCTCAATGAAAGTGCTTTTCCACCGTCTGTGCCTAGGGCTACTTGAAGAGGAAACAAATCATAGAGACAAAACTGAGAACTCCTTTGTTTTGTCAAGTTTCAAAAAGCTACTACAAACCATGTTGGATTTAGAGTTCCAAATTCATCTATCTGTACAGGACATAACAGAGTGAAACCTAAATATAATAACTGCTACTGTAGACGAACGCTTCAACCTAGCAGAACAAAATTCGGTGAGCCAAGTGGGATTTGTGATCCGATCATTACCACCAAGTATCATCAAGATTGGGTGAAAAAATATTTCCTGGTATTTCGGAAACTCGTTATTTCATATAAGCTTGGCAACACCTTTCAATGAATGTGCTTTTCTACAGTCTCGGCCTAGGGCTACTTCAAGAGGAAACAAACCATAGAGACAAAACTGAGAACTCCTTTATTTTGTCATGTTTCAAAGAGCTACTATAAACCATGTTGGATTTAGAGTTTAAATTCAACTATCTATATAGGAGAGAACAGATTGAAACCTAAATATAAATATTGCTACTGTAGACGAACGCTTCAACCTAGAAGAACAAAATTTGGTGAGCCAAGCGGGATTTGTGTACTGATCATCACCACAAAGTATCATCAAGATAGGGTGAAAAAATATTTGCTGGTATTTCGGAAACTCATAATTCCTTGGAAGCTTGGCAACCCTTTTCAATGAAAGAGCTTTTCCACAGTCTCTGCTAGTGCTACATGAAGCGGAAACAAACCATAGAGATAAAACTGAGAACTCCTTTACATTGTCAAGTTTCAAAGAGCTACTACAAAGCATATTGGATTTAGAATTCCAAATTCATCTATCTATATAGGAGAGACAGAGTGAAACCTAATATAAAAACTGCTACTGTAGAAGAACGCTTCAACCTAGAAGAACAAAATTTGGTGAGCCAAGAGTGATTTGTGTACCGATCATCACCACCAAGTATCATCAAGATTGGGTGAAAACATATTTGCCGGTATTTCGGAAAATCGTTATTTCTTAGAAGCTTGGCAACCGCTCTCAATGAAAGTGCTTTTCCACCGTCACTGCTTAGGGTTACTTGAAGAGGAAACAAACCATACAGACAAAACTGAGAACTCCTTAATTTTGGCAAGTTTCAAAGAGCTACTACAAACCATGTTGGATTTAGAGTTCCAAATTCATCTACTCTATAGGACAGAACAGATTGAAACCTAAATTTAAAAACTGCTACTGTAGACGAACGCTTCAACCTAGAAGAACAAAATTTGGTGAGCCAAGTGGGATTTGTGAACCCATCATTACCACCAAGTATCATCAAGATAGGGTGAAAAAATATTTGCTGGTATTTCGGAAACTCGTAATTTCTTGGATGCTTGGCAACCCCTCTCAATGAAAGTGCTTTTCCACCTTCTGTGCTTAGGGCTACTTGAAGAGGAAACAAATCATAGAGACAAATCTGAGAACTCCTTTATTTTGTCAAGTTTCAAAGAGCTACTACAAACCATGTTGGATTTAGAGTTCCAAATTCATCTATCTGTATAGGAGATAACAGAGTGAAACCAAAATATAAAAACTGCTACTGTAGACGAACGCTTCAACCTAGAAGAACAAAATTTGGTGAGCCAAGTGGGATTTGTGTACTGATCATTACCACCAAGTGTCATCAAGATTGCGAGAAAAAATATTTGCTGGTATTTCGGAAACTCGTTATTTCTTAGAAGCTTGGCAACCCCTCTCAATTAAAGTGCTTTTCCACCGTCTGTGCCTAGGACTGCTTGAAGAGGAAACAAACCATAGAGACAAAACTGAGAACTCTTTTATTTTGTCAAGTTTCAAAGAGCTACTACAAACCATGTTGTGTTTAGAGTTCCAAAATCATCTATCTATATAGGAGAGAACAGAGTGAAACCAAAATATAAAAACTGCTACTGTAGACGAACGCTTCAACCTAGAAGAACAAAATTTGGTGAGCCAAGTGGGATTTGTGTACTGATCATTACCACCAAGTGTCATCAAGATTGCGAGAAAATATATTTGCTGGTATTTCGGAAAATCGTTATTTCTTAGAAGCTTGGCAACCCATCTCAATGAAAGTGCTTTTCCACCGTCTGTGCCTAGGGCTACTTGAAGAGGAAACAAACCATAGAGACAAAACTGAGAACTCCTTTATTTTGTCAAGTTTCAAAGAGCTACTACAAACCATGTTGGATTTAGAGTTCCAAATTCATCTATCTGTATAAGAGATAACAGAGTGAAACCTAAATATAAAAACTGCTACTGTAGACGAACGCTTCAACCAAGAAGAACAAAATTTGGTGAGCCAAGTGGGATTTGTGTACTGATCATTACCACCAAGTGTCATCAAGATTGCGAGAAAAAATATTTGCTGTTATTTCGGAAACTCGTTATTTCTTAGAAGCTTGGCAACCCCTCTCAATGAAAGTGCTTTTCCACCGTCTGTGCCTAGGGCTACTTGAAGAGGAAACAAATCATAGAGACAAAACTGAGAACTCCTTTGTTTTGTCAAGTTTCAAAAAGCTACTACAAACCATGTTGGATTTAGAGTTCCAAATTCATCTATCTGTACAGGACATAACAGAGTGAAACCTAAATATAAAAACTGCTACTGTAGACGAACGCTTCAACCTAGCAGAACAAAATTTGGTGAGCCAAGTGGGATTTGTGATCCGATCATTACCACCAAGTATCATCAAGATTGGGTGAAAAAATATTTCCTGGTATTTCGGAAACTCGTTATTTCATATAAGCTTGGCAACCCCTTTCAATGAATGTGCTTTTCTACAGTCTCGGCCTAGGGCTACTTCAAGAGGAATCAAACCATAGAGACAAAACTGAGAACTCCTTTATTTTGTCATGTTTCAAAGAGCTACTATAAACCATGTTGGATTTAGAGTTTAAATTCAACTATCTATATAGGAGAGAACAGATTGAAACCTAAATATAAATATTGCTACTGTAGACGAACGCTTCAACCTAGAAGAACAAAATTTGGTGAGCCAAGCGGGATTTGTGTACTGATCATCACCACAAAGTATCATCAAGATAGGGTGAAAAAATATTTGCTGGTATTTCGGAAACTCATAATTCCTTGGAAGCTTGGCAACGCTTTTCAATGAAAGAGCTTTTCCACAGTCTCTGCTAGTGCTACATGAAGCGGAAACAAACCATAGAGATAAAACTGAGAACTCCTTTACATTGTCAAGTTTCAAAGAGCTACTACAAAGCATATTGGATTTAGAATTCCAAATTCATCTATCTATATAGGAGAGACAGAGTGAAACCTAATATAAAAACTGCTACTGTAGAAGAACGCTTCAACCTAGAAGAACAAAATTTGGTGAGCCAAGAGTGATTTGTGTACCAATCATCACCACCAAGTATCATCAAGATTGGGTGAAAACATATTTGCCGGTATTTCGGAAAATCGTTATTTCTTAGAAGCTTGGCAACCGCTCTCAATGAAAGTGCTTTTCCACCGTCACTGCTTAGGGTTACTTGAAGAGGAAACAAACCATAGAGACAAAACTGAGAACTCCTTAATTTTGGCAAGTTTCAAAGAGCTACTACAAACCATGTTGGATTTAGAGTTCCAAATTCATCTACTCTATAGGACAGAACAGATTGAAACCTAAATTTAAAAACTGCTACTGTAGACGAACGCTTCAACCTAGAAGAACAAAATTTGGTGAGCCAAGTGGGATTCGTGAACCCATCATTACCACCAAGTATCATCAAGATAGGGTGAAAAAATATTTGCTGGTATTTCGGAAACTCGTAATTTCTTGGATGCTTGGCAACCCCTCTCAATGAAAGTGCTTTTCCACCGTATGTGCCTAGGGCTACTTGAAGAGGAAACAAATCATAGAGACAAATCTGAGAACTCCTTTATTTTGTCAAGTTTCAAAGAGCTACTACAAACCATGTTGGATTTAGAGTTCCAAATTCATCTATCTGTATAGGAGATAACAGAGTGAAACCAAAATATAAAAACTGCTACTGTAGACGAACGCTTCAACCTAGAAGAACAAAATTTGGTGAGCCAAGTGGGATTTGTGTACTGATCATTACCACCAAGTGTCATCAAGATTGCGAGAAAAAATATTTGCTGTTATTTCGGAAACTCGTTATTTCTTAGAAGCTTGGCAACCCCTCTCAATTAAAGTGCTTTTCCACCGTCTGTGCCTAGGACTGCGTGAAGAGGAAACAAAACATAGAGACAAAACTGAGAACTCTTTTATTTTGTCAAGTTTCAAAGAGCTACTAGAAACCATGTTGTGTTTAGAGTTCCAAAATCATCTATCTATATAGGAGAGAACAGAGTGAAACCTAAATATAAAAACTGCTACTGTAGACGAACGCTTCAACCTAGAAGAACAAAATTTGGTGAGCCAAGTGGGATTTGTGTACTGATCATTACCACCAAGTGTCATCAAGATTGCGAGAAAATATATTTGCTGGTATTTCGGAAAATCGTTATTTCTTAGAAGCTTGGCAACCCATCTCAATGAAAGTGCTTTTCCACCGTCTGTGCCTAGGGCTACTTGAAGAGGAAACAAACCATAGAGACAAAACTGAGAACTCCTTTATTTTGTCAAGTTTCAAAGAGCTACTACAAACCATGTTGGATTTAGAGTTCCAAATTCATCTATCTGTATAAGAGATAACAGAGTGAAACCTAAATATAAAAACTGCTACTGTAGACGAACGCTTCAACCAAGAAGAACAAAATTTGGTGAGCCAAGTGGGATTTGTGTACTGATCATTACCACCAAGTGTCATCAAGATTGCGAGAAAAAATATTTGCTGTTATTTCGGAAACTCGTTATTTCTTAGAAGCTTGGCAACCCCTCTCAATGAAAGTGCTTTTCCACCGTCTGTGCCTAGGGCTACTTGAAGAGGAAACAAATCATAGAGACAAAACTGAGAACTCCTTTGTTTTGTCAAGTTTCAAAAAGCTACTACAAACCATGTTGGATTTAGAGTTCCAAATTCATCTATCTGTACAGGACATAACAGAGTGAAACCTAAATATAAAAACTGCTACTGTAGACGAACGCTTCAACCTAGCAGAACAAAATTTGGTGAGCCAAGTGGGATTTGTGATCCGATCATTACCACCAAGTATCATCAAGATTGGGTGAAAAAATATTTCCTGGTATTTCGGAAACTCGTTATTTCATATAAGCTTGGCAACCCCTTTCAATGAATGTGCTTTTCTACAGTCTCGGCCTAGGGCTACTTCAAGAGGAATCAAACCATAGAGACAAAACTGAGAACTCCTTTATTTTGTCATGTTTCAAAGAGCTACTATAAACCATGTTGGATTTAGAGTTTAAATTCAACTATCTATATAGGAGAGAACAGATTGAAACCTAAATATAAATATTGCTACTGTAGACGAACGCTTCAACCTAGAAGAACAAAATTTGGTGAGCCAAGCGGGATTTGTGTACTGATCATCACCACAAAGTATCATCAAGATAGGGTGAAAAAATATTTGCTGGTATTTCGGAAACTCATAATTCCTTGGAAGCTTGGCAACGCTTTTCAATGAAAGAGCTTTTCCACAGTCTCTGCTAGTGCTACATGAAGCGGAAACAAACCATAGAGATAAAACTGAGAACTCCTTTACATTGTCAAGTTTCAAAGAGCTACTACAAAGCATATTGGATTTAGAATTCCAAATTCATCTATCTATATAGGAGAGACAGAGTGAAACCTAATATAAAAACTGCTACTGTAGAAGAACGCTTCAACCTAGAAGAACAAAATTTGGTGAGCCAAGAGTGATTTGTGTACCAATCATCACCACCAAGTATCATCAAGATTGGGTGAAAACATATTTGCCGGTATTTCGGAAAATCGTTATTTCTTAGAAGCTTGGCAACCGCTCTCAATGAAAGTGCTTTTCCACCGTCACTGCTTAGGGTTACTTGAAGAGGAAACAAACCATAGAGACAAAACTGAGAACTCCTTAATTTTGGCAAGTTTCAAAGAGCTACTACAAACCATGTTGGATTTAGAGTTCCAAATTCATCTACTCTATAGGACAGAACAGATTGAAACCTAAATTTAAAAACTGCTACTGTAGACGAACGCTTCAACCTAGAAGAACAAAATTTGGTGAGCCAAGTGGGATTCGTGAACCCATCATTACCACCAAGTATCATCAAGATAGGGTGAAAAAATATTTGCTGGTATTTCGGAAACTCGTAATTTCTTGGATGCTTGGCAACCCCTCTCAATGAAAGTGCTTTTCCACCGTATGTGCCTAGGGCTACTTGAAGAGGAAACAAATCATAGAGACAAATCTGAGAACTCCTTTATTTTGTCAAGTTTCAAAGAGCTACTACAAACCATGTTGGATTTAGAGTTCCAAATTCATCTATCTGTATAGGAGATAACAGAGTGAAACCAAAATATAAAAACTGCTACTGTAGACGAACGCTTCAACCTAGAAGAACAAAATTTGGTGAGCCAAGTGGGATTTGTGTACTGATCATTACCACCAAGTGTCATCAAGATTGCGAGAAAAAATATTTGCTGTTATTTCGGAAACTCGTTATTTCTTAGAAGCTTGGCAACCCCTCTCAATTAAAGTGCTTTTCCACCGTCTGTGCCTAGGACTGCGTGAAGAGGAAACAAAACATAGAGACAAAACTGAGAACTCTTTTATTTTGTCAAGTTTCAAAGAGCTACTAGAAACCATGTTGTGTTTAGAGTTCCAAAATCATCTATCTATATAGGAGAGAACAGAGTGAAACCTAAATATAAAAACTGCTACTGTAGACGAACGCTTCAACCTAGAAGAACAAAATTTGGTGAGCCAAATGGGATTTGTGTACCGATCTTCACCACCAAGTATCATCAAGATTGGATGAAAAAATATTTGCTGGTAATTCGGAAACTCGTTATTTTTTAGAAGCTTGACAACCCCTCTCAATGAAAGTGCTTTTCCACAGTCTCTGCTTAGGGCTACTTGAAGCGGATACAAATCTTAGAGACAAAACTGAGAACTCTTTTATTTTGTCAGTTTTAAAGAGCTACTGCAAACCATGTTGGATTTAGAGTTCCAAATTCATCTATCTATATAGGAGAGAACACAGGAAAACCTAAAAATAAAAACTGCTATTGTAGACGAATGTTTCAACCTAGAAGAACAGAATGTGGTGAGCCAAGTGGGATTTGTGTAGTTGTCCTTACCACCAAGTATCATGAAGATTGGGTGAAAAAATGTATGCTGGTTTTTCGGAAACTCGTTATTTCTTAGAAGCTTGGCAACCCGTCTCAATGAAAGTGCTTTTCCACAGTCTGTGCAAGTGCTATATTAAGAGGAAACAAACCATAGAGACAAAACTGAGAACTCCTTTATTTTGTCAAGTTTCAAAGAGCTACTACAAACCATGTTGGATTTAGAGTTCCAAATTCATCTATCTATATAGGAGAGAACAGAGTGAAACCTAAAAATATAAACTGCTACTGTAAACGAAGGCTTCAAATTAGAAGAACAAAATTTGGTGAGCCAAGTGGGATTTGTTGACTTGTGATTACCACCATGTTTCATCAAGATTGGGTGAAAAAATATTTGCTGGTATTTCAGAAACTCGTAATTTCTTGGAAGCTTGGCAACTCCTCTCAATGAAAGTGCTTTTCCACAGTATCTGCTTAGGGCTACTTGAAGCGGAAACAAATCATAGAGATAAAACTGAGAACTCCTTTATTGTGTCAAGTTTCAAAGAGCTATTACAAACCATGTAGGATTTAGAGTTCCAAATTCATCTATCTGTATAGGAGAGAACAGAGTGAAACCTAAATATAATAACTGCTAGTGTAGATGAACGCTTCAACCTAGAAGAACAAAATTTGGTGTGCCAAGTGGGATTTGTGTACTAATCATTTCCACCAAGTATCATCAAGATTGGGTGAAAAAATATTTCCTGGTATTTCGGAAACTCGTTATTTCATAGAATCTTGGCAACCCCTTTCACTGAAAGTGCTTTTCCACAGTCTCTGCCTAGGGCTACTTGAAGAGGAAACAAACCACAAAGACAAAACTGAGAACTCTTTTATTTTGTCAAGTTTCAAATAGCTACTACAAACCATGTTTGATTTAGAGTTTTAAATTCATCTATCTATTTAGGAGAGAATAGAGTGAAACCTAAAAATAAAAACTGCTACTGTAAACAAACGCTTCAACATAGAGAACAAAATTTGGCAAGCCAAGTGGGATTTGTGTACCGATCATTACCACCACGTATCATCAAGATTCGGTGAAAAAATATTTGCTGGTATTTCGGAAACTTGTTATTTCTTAGAAGCTTGGCAACCCCTCTCAATGAAAGTGCTTTTCCACAGTCTGTGCCTAGGACTACTTGAAGAGGAAACAAAACATAGAGACAAAACTGAGAACTACTTTATTTTGTCAAGTTTCAAAGAGCTACTGCAAACCATATTGGATTTAGAGTTCCAAAATCATCTATCTATATAGGAGAGAACAGAGTGAAACCTAAATATAAAAACTGCTAATGTAGACGAACGCTTCAACGTAGAAGAACAAAATTTGGTGAGCCAAGTGGGATTTGTGTACCGATCATCACCAACAAGTATCATCAAGATTGGATGAAAAAATATTTCCTGGTATTTCGGAAACTCGTTATTTCTTAGACGCTTGGAAACCCCTCTCAATGAAAGTGCTTTTCCACAGTCTGTGCCTAGGGTTACTTGAAGAGGAAACAGACCATGGAGACAAAACTGAGAACTCCTTTGTTTTTTCAAGTTTCAAAGAACTACTACAAACCATGTTGTTTTTAGAGTTCCAAATTCATCTCTCTATATAGGAGAGAACAGAATGAAACCTAAATATATAAACTGTTACTGTAGACGAACGCTTCAACCTAGAAGAACAGAATTTGGTGAGCCAAGTGGGATTTGTGTACTGATCATAACCAACAAGTATCATCAACATTGGGTGAAAAAATATTTGCTGGTATTTCGGAAACTCGTTATTTCTTAGAAACTTGGCAACCCCTCTCAATGAAAGTGCTTTTCCACAGTCAGTGCCTAGGACTACTTGAAGAGGAAACAATCCATAGAGACAAAACAGAGAACTCCTTTATTTTGTCAAGTTTCAAAGAGCTACTATAAACCATGTTGGATTTAGAGTTCAAATTCATCTATCTATATAGGAGAGAACAGAGTGAAACCTAAAAATAAAAACTACTACTGTAAACGAACGCTTCAACATAGAGAACAAAATTTGGCAAGCCAAGAGGGATTTGTGTACCGATTATTACCACCAAGTATCATCAAGATTCGTTGAAAAAATATTTGCTGGTATTTCAGAAACTCGTTATTTCTTAGAAGCTTGGCAACCCCTCTCAAAGAAAGTGCTTTTCGACAGTCTGTGCCTAGGGCTACTTGAAGAGGAATCAAACCATAGAGACAAAACTAAGAACATTTTATTTTGACAAGTTTCAAAGAGCTACTACAAACCATGTTGGAATTAGAGTTCAAATTCATCCATCTATATAGGAGAGAACAGAGTGAAACCTAAAAATAAAAACTGCTACTGAGGACGAACGCTTCAACCTAGAAGAACAAAATTTGGTGAGCAAAGTGGGATTTGTGTACGTGTCATTACCACCAAGTTTCATCAAGATTGGGTGAAAAAATATTTGCTGATATTTCGGAAACTCCTTATTACGTAGAAGCTTGGCAACCCCTCTCAATGAAAGTGCTTTTCCACAGTCTGTGCCTAGGGCTACTTGACGAGGAAACAAACCATAGACACAAAACTGAGATCTCCTTTATTTTGTCATGTATAAAGAGCCACTACAAACCATGGTTGGATTTAGAGTTCAAATTCATCTATCTATATAGGAGAGAACAGAGTGAAACCTAAAAATAAAAACTACTACTGTAACGAACGCTTCAACATAGAGAACAAAATTTGGCAAGCCAAGTGGGATTTGTGTACCGATTATTACCACCAAGTATCATCAAGATTCGTTGAAAAAATATTTTGCTGGTATTTCGGAAACTCGTTATTTCTTAGAAACTTGGCAACCCCTCTCAAAGATAGTGCTTTTCCACAGTCTGTGCCTAGGGCTACTTGAAGAGGAAACAAACCATAGAGACAAAACTAAGAACTCTTTTATTTTGACAAGTTTTCAAAGAGCTACAACAAACCATGTTGGATTTAGAGTTCCAAATTCATCTATCTATATAGGAGAGAACAGAGTGAAACCTAAAATTAAAAACTGCTACTGAGGACGAACGCTTCAACCTAGAAGAACAAAAGTTGGTGAGCAAAGTGGGATTTGTGTACGTGTCATTACCACCACGTATCATCAAGATTGGGTGAAAAAAATATTTGCTGGTATTTCGGAAACTCGTTATTACGTAGAAGCTTGGCAACCCCTCTCAATGAAAGTGCTTTTCCCACAGTCTGTGCCTAGGGCTACTTGACGAGGAAACAAACCATAGACAAAAAACTGAGATCTCCCTTATTTTGTCATGTTTAAAGAGCCACTACAAACCATGTTGGATTTAGAGTTCAAATTCATCTATCTATATAGGAGAGAACAGAGTGAAACCTAAAAATAAAAACTGCTACTGAAAACGAACGCATCAACCTAGAAGAACAAAATTTGGTGAGTCATGTGGGATTTGTGTACCGATCATGACCACCAAGTATCATGAAGATTGGGTGAAAAAATATTTGCTGGTATTTCGGAAACTGGTAATTTCTTGGAAGCTTGGCAACCCCTCCTAATGAAAGTGCTTTTCCAACGTCTTTGCCTAGGGCTACTTGAAGAGGAAACAAACCATAGAGACAAAACTGAGAACTCCTTCATTTTGTCAAGTTTCAAAGAGCTACTACAAACCATGTTGGATTTACAGTTCCAGATTCATCTACTCTAAAGGACAGAACAGAGTGAAAACCTAAATATAAAAACTGCTACTGTAGACGAACGCTTAAACCTAGAAGAACAAAATTTGGTGAGCCAAGTGGGATTTGTGAACCGATCATTACCACCAAGTATCATCAAGATTGGGTGAAAAAAAGATTTGCTGGTATTTCGGAAACTGGTAATTTCTTGGAAGCTTGGCAACCCCTCTCAATGAAAGTGCTTTTCCACAGTCCGTACCTAGGACTCCTTGAAGAGGAAAGAAAACATAGAGGACAAAACTGAGAACTACTTTATTTTGTCAAGTTTCAAAGAGCTACTTCAAACCATGTTAGATTTAGAGTTCCAAATTCATCCATCTATATAGGAGAGAACAGAGTGAAACCTAAAAATAAAAAACTGCTACTGAGGACGAACGCTTCAACCTAGAAGAACAAATTTGGTGAGCCAAGTGGGATTTGTGTTCTGATCATTACCACCAAGTATCACCAAGATTGGGTAAAAAAATATTTGCTAGTATTTCGGAAACTCGTTATTTCTTAGAAGCTTGGCAACCCTTCTCAATGAAAGTGCTTTCCCACAGTCTGTGCCTAGGGCTACCTTGAAGAGGAAACAAACCATAGAGACAAACCTGAGATCTCCTTTATTTTGTCATGTTTCAAAGAGCCACTACAAACCATGTTGGATTTAGAGTTCAAATTCATCTATCAATATAGGAGAGAACAGAGTGAAACCTAAAAATAAAAACTGCTACTGTAAACGAACGCTTTAACCTAGAAGAACAAAAATTTGGTAATCCAAGTGGGATTTGTGTACTTGTCATTACCACCATGTATCATCAACATTGGGTGCAAAAGTATTTGCTGGATTTCGGAAACTGGTAATTTCTTGGAAGCTTGGCAACCCCTCTCAATGAAAGTGCTTTTCCACAGTCTGTGCCTAGGGCTATGTGAAGAGGAAACAAACCATAGAGACAAAACTGAGAACTCCTTCATTTTGGTCAAGTTTCAAAGAGCTATTTCTAACCATGTTTGGATTTACAGTTCCAGATTCATCTACTCTATAGGACAGAAACAGAGTGAAACCCTAAATATAAAAACTGCTACTGTAGACGAACGCTTCAACAAAGAAGAAGAAAATTTGGTGAGCCAAGTGGGATTTGTGTACTTATCATTACCACCAAGTATCATCAACATTTAGTGAAAAAATATATGCGGGTATTTCGGAAACTCGTTATTTCTTAGACGCTTGGCAACCCCTCTCAATGAAAGTGCTTTTCCACAGTCCGTACCTAGGACTCCTTGAAGAGGAAAGAAAACATAGAGACAAAACTGAGAACTACTTTATTTTGTCAAGTTTCAAAGAGCTACTTCAAACCATGTTAGATTTAGAGTTTCCAAATTCATCCATCATATAGGAGAGAACAGAGTGAAACCTAAAAATAAAACTGCTACTGAAAAAGAACGCATCAACCTAGAAGAACAAAATTTGGTGAGTCAATTGGGATTGGTGTACCGTTCAATACCACCAAGTATCGTCAAGATTTGGTGAAAAAAATATTTCCTGGTATTTCGGAAACTCGTTATTTCATAGAATCTTGGCAACCCCTTTCACTGAAAGTGCTTTTCCACAGTCTCTGCCCTAGGGCTACTTGAAGAGGAAAAACAACCACAGAGACAAAACTGAGAACTCTTTTATTTTGTCAAGTTTCAAATAGCTACTACAAACCATGTTTGATTTAGAGTTTTAAATTCATCTATCCATTTAGGAGAGAATAGAGTGAAACCTAAATATAAAAACTTCTACTGTAGACGAACGCTTTCAATGTAGAAGAACAAAATTTTGTAGCCAAGTGGGATTTGTGTACCGATCATCGCCACCAAGTATCATCAAAATTGGGTGAAAAAATATTTCCTGGTATTTCGGAAAGTCGTTATTTCTTAGACGCTTGGCAACCCCTCTCAATGAAAGTGCTTTTCCACAGTCTGTGCCTAGGGCTACTTGACGAGGAAACAAACCATAGAGACAAAACTGAGATCTCCTTTATTTTGTCATGTTTAAAGAGCCACTACAAACCATGTTGGATTTAGAGTTCAAATTCATCTATCTATATAGGAGAGAACAGAGTGAAACCTAAAAATAAAAACTGCTACTGTAAACGAACGCTTCAACATAGAGAACAAAATTTGGCAAGCCAAGTGGGATTTGTGTACCGATTATTACCACCAAGTATCATCAAGATTCGGTGAAAAAATATTTGCTGGTATTTCAGAAACTCGTTATTTCTTAGAAGCTTGGCAACCCCTCTCAAAGAAAAGTGCTTTTCCAAAGTCTGTGCCTAGGGCTACTTGAAGAGGAAACAAACCATAGAGACAAAACTGAGAACTCTTTTATTTTGACAAGTTTCAAAGAGCTACTACAAACCATGTTGGATTTAGAGTTCAAATTCATCTATCTATATAGGAGAGAACAGAGTGAAACCTAAAAATAAAAACTGCTACTGAGGACGAACGCTTCAACCTAGAAGAACAAAATTTGTGGAGCAAGTGGGATTTGTGTACGTGTCATTACTAACAAGTATCATCAAGATTGGGTGAAAAAAATATTTGCTGGTATTTCGGAACCTCGTTATTCGTAGAAGCTTGGCAACCCCTCTCAATGAAAGTGCTTTTCCACAGTCTGTGCCCTAGGGCTACTTGACCGAGGAAACAAACCATAGAGACAAAACTGAGATCTCCTTTATTTTGTCATGTTTAAAGAGCCACTACAAACCATGTTGGATTTAGAGTCAAATTCATCTATCTATATAGGAGAGAACAGAGTGAAACCTAAAAATAAAAACTGCTACTGTAAAACGAACGCTTCAACCTAGAAGAACAAAATTTGGTAGGCCAAAGTGGGATTTGTGTACTTGTCAATACCACCATGTATCATCAACATTGGGTGAAAAAATATTTCCTGGTATTTCGGAAACTCGTAATTTCTTGGAAGCTTGGCTGCCCCTCTCAATGAAAGTGCTTTTCCACAGTCTGTGCCTTGGGTTATGTGAAGAGGAAACAAACCATAGAGACAAAACTGAGAACTCCTTGATTTTTGTCAAGTTTCAAAGAGCTATTACAAACCATGTTGGATTTAGAGTTCCAAATTCATCTATCTATATAGGAGAGAACAGAGTGAAACCTATATATAAAAACTGCTAATGTAGACGAATGCTTCAACCTAGAAGAACAAAATTTGGTGAGCCAAGCGAGATTTGTTTACTTGTCATTACCACCAAGTTATCATCAACATTGGGTGAAAAAAATATTTTGCTGGTATTTCGGAAACTCGTTATTTTCTTAGAAGCTTGGCAACCCCTCTCAATGAAAGTGCTTTTCCACAGTCTTTGCCTAGGGCTTCGTGAAGAGAAACAAACCATAGAGACAAAACTGAGAACTCCTTTGTTTTTTCAAGGTTCAAAGAGCTACTACAAACCATGTTGGTTTTAGAGTTCCAAATTCATCTCTCTATATAGGAGAGAATAGAGTGAAAACTAAATATATAACTGCTACTCTAGACGAACGCTTCAAAGTAGAAGAACAGAATTTGGTGAGCCAAGTGGGATTTGTGTACTGATTATTACCACCAAGTATCATCAACAATGGATGAAAAAATATTTGCTGGTATTTCGGAAACACGTTAATTTCTTAGAAGCTTGGCAACCGCTCTCAATGAAAAGTGCTTTTCCACCGTCTGTGCCTAGGGCTACTTGAAGAGGAAACAAACCACAGAGACAAACTGAGAACTGGCTTTATTTTGTCAAGTTTCAAAGAGCTACTACAAACCATGTTGGATTTAGAGTTCCGAATTCATATATTCATAGGAGAGAAAAAGATTGAAACCTAAATATAAATACTGCTACTGTAGACGAACGCTTCAAACCTAGAAGAACACAATTTGGTGAGCCAAGTGGGATTAGTGTACTGATCATTTCCACCAAGTATCATCAAGAATGGGTGAAAAAATATTTCCTGGTATTTCGGAAACTCGTTATTTTATATTAGCTTTGGCAACCCGTTTAACTAAATGTGCTTTTCCATAGTTTCTGCCTAGGGCTAATTTTAAGAGGAAACAAACCATAGAGATAAAACTGAGACCTCCTTTATTTTGGCAAGTTTCAAAGAGCTACTACAAACCATGTTGGATTTAGAGTTCCAAATTCATCTATCTATATAGGAGGAGAACAGAGTGAAACCTAAAAAACAAAAAACTGCTACTGTAAACGAACGCTTCAACATAGAAGAACAAAATTTGGCAAGCCAAGTGGGGATTTGTGTACTGATCATTACCACCAAGTATCATCATGTTTTCGGTCAAAAAATATTTGCTGGTATTTCGGAAAACTTGTTATTTCTTAGAAGCTTGGCAACCCCTCTCAATGAAAGTGCTTTTCACAGTCTGTGCCTAGGACTACTTTAAAAGGCAACAAAACTTAGACACAAAAACTGAGAACTACTTTATTTTGTCAAGTTTCAAAAGAGCTACGGCAAACCATATTGGATTTAGAGTTTCCAAAATCATCTATGTATATAGGAGAAAACAGAGTGAAACCTAAATATAAAAACTGCTACTGTAAAACGAACGCTTCAGCCTAGAAGAACAAAAATTTGGTGAGCCAAGTGGGATTTGTGTACTTATCATCACCACCAAGTATCATCAAGATTGGGTGAAAATATATTTGCTGGTTATTTCGGAAACTCGTAATTTCATGGAAGCTTGGCAACCCCTTTTCAATGAAAGTGCTTTTCCACAGTCTCTGCTTAGCGCTACATGAAGAGGAAACAAATCACAGAGACAAAACTGAGAACTCCTTTACTTTGTCAAGTTCAAGAGCTACTACAAACCATATTGGATTTAGAAATTCCAAATTCATCTATCCATATAGGAGAGACAGTGTGAAAAACTTATTATAAAACTGCTACTGTAGACGAACGCTTCAACCTAGAAGAACAAAATTTGGTGAGCCAAGTGGGATTTGTGTACTGATCATTACCACCAAGTGTCATCAAGATGTGAGAAAATATATTTGCTGTTATTTCGGAAACTCGTTATTTCTTAGAAGCTTGGCAACCCCTCTCAATGAAAGTGCTTTTCCACCGTCTGTGCCTAGGGCTACTTGAAGAGGAAACAAACCATAGAGACAAAACTGAGAACTCCTTTATTTTGTCAAATTTTCAAAGAGCCACTACAAAACCATGATGGATTTAGGGTTCCAAATTCATCTATCTCTATACGAGAGAACAGAGTGAAATCTAAACCTAAAAACTGCTACTGTAGAAGAACGCTTCAACCTAGAAGAACAAAATTTGGTGAGCCAAGTGGGATTTGTGTACTGATCATTACCACCAAGTATCATCAAGATTTGGTGAAAAAATATTTGCTGGTATTTCAGAAACTCGTAATTTCTTGGAAGCTTGGCAACCACTCTCAATGAAAGTGCTTTTCCACAGTCACTGCATAGGGCTACTTGAACCAGAAACAAATCATAGAGACAAAACTGAGAACTACTTTATTTTGTCAAGTTCAAAGAAGCTAAAACAAAACCATGTTGGATTTAGAGTTCCCAAATTCATCTATCTATATAGGAGAGAACAGATTGAAACCTAAAATATAAACTGCTACTGTAAACGAACTCTTGAACCGAGAAGAACAAAATTTGGTGAGCCAAGTGGGTTTGTGTACTGATCATCAACCACCAAGTATCATCAAGATTGGCTGAAAAATATTTGATGGTATTTCGGAAACTCGTAATTTCATGGAAGCTTGGCAACCCCTTAAAATGAAAGTGCTTTTCCACAGTCTCTGCTTAGCGGCTACATGAAGCGGAAACAAATCACAGAGACAAAACTGAGAACTCCTTTACTTTGTCAAGTTCAAAGAGCTACTACAAACCATATTGGATTTAGAATTCCAATTCATCTATCCATATAGGAGAGACAGAGGTGGAAACCTTATTATAAAAACTGCTACTGTAGACGAACGCTTCAACCTAGAAGAACAAAATTTGGTGAGCCAAGTGGGATTTGTGTACTGATCATTACCAGCAAGTGTCATCAAGATTGCGAGAAAATATATTTGCTGGTATTTCGGAAAATCGTTATTTCTTAGAAGCTTGGCAACCCATCTCAATGAAAGTGCTTTTCCACCGTCTGTGCCTAGGGCTACTTGAAGAGGAAACAAACCGTAGAGACAAAACTGAGAACTCCTTTATTTTGTCAAGTTTCAAAGAGCTACTACAAACCATGTTGGATTTAGAGTTCCAAATTCATCTATCTGTATAAGAGATAAACAGAGTGAAACCTAAATATAAAAACTGCTACTGTAGACGAACGCTTCAACCTAGAAGAACAAAATTTGGTGAGCCAAGTGGGATTTGTGTACTGATCATTACCACCAAGTGTCATCAAGATTGAGAGAAAAAATATTTGCTGTTATTTCGGAAACTCGTTATTTCTTAGAAGCTTGGCAACCCCTCTCAATGAAAGTGCTTTTCCACAGTCCGTACCTAGGACTCCTTGAAGAGGAAAGAAAAACATAGAGACAAAACTGAGAACTACTTTATTTTGTCAAGTTTCAAAGAGCTACTTCAAACCATGTTAGATTTAGAGTTCCAAATTCATCCATCTATATAGGAGAGAACAGAGTGAAAACCTAAAAATAAAAACTGCTACTGAAAAAGAACGCATCAACCTAGAAGAACAAATTTGGTGAGTCAATTGGGATTGGTGTACCGTTCAATACCACCAAGTATCGTCAAGATTTGGTGAAAAAATATTTCCTGGTATTTCGGAAACTCGTTATTTCATAGAATCTTGGCAACCCCTTTCACTGAAAGTGCTTTTCCACAGTCTCTGCCTAGGGCTACTTGAAGAGGAAACAAACCACAGAGACAAAACTGAGAACTCTTTTATTTTGTCAAGTTTCAAAATAGCTACTACAAACCATGTTTGATTTAGAGTTTTAAATTCCATCTATCCATTTAGGAGAGAATAGAGTGAAACCTAAATATAAAAAACTTCTACTGTAGACGAACGCTTCAATGTAGAAGAACAAAATTTTGGTTAGCCAAGTGGGATTTGTGTACCGATCATCGCCACCAAGTATCATCAAAATTGGGTGAAAAAAATATTTCCTGGTATTTCGGAAACTCGTTATTCTTAGACGCTTGGCAACCCCTCTCAATGAAAGTGCTTTTCCACAGTCTGTGCCTAGGGCTACTTGACGAGGAAACAAACCATAGAGACAAACTGAGATCTCCTTTATTTTGTCATGTTTAAAGAGCCACTACAAACCATGTTGGATTTAGAGTTCAAATTCATCTATCTATATAGGAGAGAAACAGAGTGAAACCTAAAAATAAAAACTGCTACTGTAAACGAACGCTTCAACATAGAGAACAAAATTTGGCAAGCCAAGTGGGATTTGTGTACCGATTATTACCACCAAGTATCATCAAGATTCGGTGAAAAAATATTGCTGGTATTTCAGAAACTCGTTATTTCTTAGAAGCTTGGCAACCCTCTCAAAGAAAGTGCTTTTCCAAAGTCTGTGCCTAGGGCTACTTGAAGAGGAAACAAACCATAGAGACAAAACTGAGAACTCTTTTTATTTTGACAAGTTTCAAGAGCTACTACAAAACCATGTTGGATTTAGAGGTTCAAAATTTCATCTATCTATATAGGAGAGAACAGAGTGAAACCTAAATATAAAAACTGCTACTGAGGACGAACGCTTCAACCTAGAAGAACAAAATTGGTGAGCAAAGTGGGATTTGTGTACGTGTCATTACTAACAAGTATCATCAAGATTGGGTGAAAAAATATTTGCTGGTATTTCCGGAACCTCGTTATTTCGTAGAAGCTTGGCAACCCCTCTCAATGAAAGTGCTTTTCCACAGTCTGTGCCTAGGGCTACTTGACGAGGAAACAAAACCATAGAGACAAAACCTGAGATCTCCTTTATTTTGTCATGTTTAAAGAGCCACTACAAACCATGTTGGATTTAGAGTTCAAATTCATCTATCTATATAGGAGAGAACAGAGTGAAACCTAAAAATAAAACTGCTACTGTAAACGAACGCTTCAACCTAGAAGAACAAAATTTGGTAGGCCAAGTGGGATTTGTGTACTTGTCAATACCACCATGTATCATCAACATTGGGTGAAAAAATATTTCCTGGTATTTCGGAAACTCGTAATTTCTTGGAAGCTTGGCTGCCCCTCTCAATGAAAGTGCTTTTCCACAGTCTGTGCCTTGGGTTATGTGAAGAGGAAAACAAACCATAGAGACAAAACTGAGAACTCTTGATTTTGTCAAGTTTCAAAGAGCTATTACAAACCATGTTGGATTTAGAGTTCCAAATTCATCTATCTATATAGGAGAGAACAGAGTGAAACCTATATATAAAAACTGCTAATGTAGACGAATGCTTCAACCTAGAAGAACAAAATTTTGGTGAGCCAAGCGAGATTTGTTTACTTGTCATTACCACCAAGTATCATCAACATTGGGTGAAAAAATATTTGCTGGTATTTCGGAAACTCGTTATTTCTTAGAAGCTTGGCAACCCCTCTCAATGAAAGTGCTTTTCCACAGTCTTTGCTAGGGCTTCGTGAAGAGGAAACAAACCATAGAGACAAAACTGAGAACTCCTTTGTTTTTTCAAGGTTCAAAGAGCTACTACAAACCATGTTGGTTTAGAGTTCCAAATTCATCTCTCTATATAGGAGAGAATAGAGTGAAAACTAAATATATAAACTGCTATCTAGACGAACGCTTCAAAGTAGAAGAACAGAATTTGGTGAGCCAAGTGGGATTTGTGTACTGATTATTACCACCAAGTATCATCAACAATGGATGAAAAAATATTTGCTGGTATTTCGGAAACACGTTATTTCTTAGAAGCTTGGCAAACCGCTCTCAATGAAAAGTGCTTTTCCACCGTCTGTGCCTAGGGCTACTTGAAGAGGAAACAAACCACAGAGACAAAACTGAGAACTGCTTTATTTTGTCAAGTTTCAAAGAGCTACTACAAACCATGTTGGATTTAGAGTTCCAAATTCATATATCTCTATAGGAGAGAAAAGATTGAAACCTAAATATAAATACTGCTACTGTAGACGAACGCTTCAACCTAGAAGAACACAATTTGGTGAGCCAAGTGGATTAGTGTACTGATCATTTCCACCAAGTATCATCAAGAATGGGTGAAAAAATATTTCCTGGTATTTCGGAAACTCGTTATTTTATATTAGCTTGGCAACCCGTTTAA